>NC_090934.1:1158328068-1158631098 GCF_040938575.1 Ambystoma mexicanum
TAGGAAGGGTCTCAGGTTTGGAATACGCATGGAGATATCACTTCTCATGCTATAGGAAGGGTCTCAGGATTGGAATGGGAAGGAGTTGGATATCACATCTCATGCTATATGAAGGGTCTCAGGTTTGGTATAAGCATGGAGATATCACTTCTTATGCTATAGGAAGGGTCTCAGGATTGGAATGGGAAGGAGTTGGATTTCACATCTCATGTTATAGGAAGGATCTCAGGTTTGGTATGAACGCCTCTGAGAATGTGATCAACAGGGGAGTGCAGCCTGTAAAGTAGAAGGGACGATGAACACAGAGCGACTGCATTAACAGATGGCAAATACACGTTCCAAAACAGTCAGGAAAGCTGATAATGCCTTGAAGATTTCAGCCGTATACAATCAGCCTGTGAACAGCAGTAGATGTTGACCCCCCCCCTTGTATGGGAGAACAGTGGTTAAAAACTTCAGGATTCGACAACAAATGCACGGACACAGTACATACACTGTGTATCTTTTGAAGCTCATTTGTTGATTTGAAGGCAGCAGGAAGAGGAGAGGAGGCAGGGAACACGCGTCTAAACCAGAGAGCTGGGAAGCGAGTACTTGCAACGCGAAACGGTGCATGGAGCAGGGACAGAAAGGGAGAACTCCACTGAGGAGGAACAGCTGGCAGTTAGCCTTCTTTGGAGATGAGAACTTGATCACCACGGGAGAGGATTGTTGAGAGGGTTACAGAGGGGGAGGTCTGAGATCTGAAAATCCTGAGTTTTCCCTGCAGTGTGTAGGGCCAGCGACATGAAGAGTTGCAGATCTCGTAAAAGTCCAGGTCAGGAAGCATACAGGTTCATGTTGAATTCTCCAAGTAGGCGGAGTTGAGTGGTAGGAGGCTAGGATGGAGAAGTCCATCCACTGAGAGAGGAAGGGGGTAGGCAAATAGCCACGGTGAGAGATTCGCCAGGAAAGAGAGAATGCATGCAGACAAGGCATTCGTGAGAGGAGTCGGCCTGCAAAGGAAAGCAATTTACTACAGGAATCAAGGATACTCCCCCTCAAGAACGGTTGGATTTGGGCATGGAGAGGAACTCGTCATCAGGGAGGAAAGTGTCAAAGCTCGAGACAGCGCTGGGTCAACCATGTCTCGGTGAGACCAAGAACATCAAGGTCGGGTTCTTCCAGGAAATGGCAGATGTCAGATGAGTGTTTGAAAATGAGAGAGTTGAGAGTGGGGAGGGGTACAAATCAGTATTCCCTGCTGAGGTGTAGAAGGAGCCTGACCTAGGGCAGATGAGGAAGGAGAGAGGAAAGGAAGCAGAAGAAGGGAGAGAAGAGACAGCAGGAGTGCATGATCAATCCGGGAGCTAGGAGTGGTGAGAAGGTTAGACGGGGAGGTCTGAGTCTCAGGATTGGAATGGGAAGTTCGATATCACATGTCATGCTATAGGAAGAGTCTCAGGATTGGAATGGGAAGGAGTTGGATATCACATCTCTTGTTATAGGGAGGGTCTCAGGTTTGGTATTAGAATCACATCCTTTGGGAAGGGACTCGAGTTTTGTATTTTAAGGAGCGGGATAGTAAATCTCATCCTATTGGAAGGGTTTCGGGTTTGGTATTGGAAGAAATGAGATTTCAAATCTCAGGCTGTGGGAATGGTCTCGGGTTTGGTATTGGAAGGGGTGAGAAATCAAATTTCATGTTACAGGAAGGGTGACAAGTTTGGAATGGGAAGGAGTTGGATATCACATGAAGGGGCTCAGATTTGGTATTAGTAGCATAGAGATATCACATCTCGTTATAGGAAGGGTCTCGATTGGAATGGGAAGGAGTTGGATATCACATCTCATGCTATAGGGAGGGTCTCAGGTTTGATATTAGAAGCATTGAAATATCACATCTCATGCTATCGGAAGGGTCTCAGGATTGGAATGGGAAGGAGTTGGATATCACATATGCTAAAGGAAAGGTTTCAGGTTTGGAAGGGGAAGGATTTGGATCTCACATCTCATTTTTCAGTACGGGTCTCAGGTTTGGTAATAGAAGCGTGGAGATAGATATCACATCTCATGGTATAATAAGGGTCTCAGGATTGGAATGGGAAGGAGTTGGATATCACATCTCAAGCTATCTCAGGATTGGAATGGGAAGGAGTTTGATATCACATCTCGAGCTATAGGAAGGGTCTCAGGTTTGGGAAGGGAAGGATTGGGATTTCACATCTCGTTATAGGATGGTTCTCATGTTTGTTTTTAGAAGCATTGAGATATCAAATCTCATGCTATTGGAAGGGTCTCAGGTTTGGAATGGGAAGGAGTTGGATATCACATCTCATGTTATAGGAAGGATCTCAGGTTTGGTATTAGAAGCATTGAGATATCACATCTCATGCTATAGGAAGGGTCTCAGGATAGGAATGTGAAGGATTTGGATATCACATCATACTAAAGGTAGGGTCTCAGGTTTGGTATAAGCATTGAGATATCACATCTCTGCTATCGGAAGGGTCTCAGGATTGGATTGGGAAGGAGTTGGATATCCCTTCTCATGCTATAGGAAGGGTCTCAGGATTGGAATGGGAAGGAGTTGGATATCACATCTCATGCTATATGAAGGGTCTCAGGTTTGGTATAAGCATGGAGATATCACTTCTTATGCTAGAGGAAGGGTCTCAGGATTGGAATGGGAAGGAGTTGGATTTCACATCTCATGTTATAGGAAGGATCTCAGGTTTGGTATGAACGCCTCTGAGAATGTGATCAACAGGGGAGTGCAGCCTGTAAAGTAGAAGGGACGATGAACACAGAGCGACTGCATTAACAGATGGCAAATACACGTTCCAAAACAGTCAGGAAAGCTGATAATGCCTTGAAGATTTCAGCCGTATACAATCAGCCTGTGAACAGCAGTAGATGTTGACCCCCCCTTGTATGGGAGAACAGTGGTTAAAAACTTCAGGATTCGACAACAAATGCACGGACACAGTACATACACTGTGTATCTTTTGAAGCTCATTTGTTGATTTGAAGGCAGCAGGAAGAGGAGAGGAGGCAGGGAACACGCGTCTAAACCAGAGAGCTGGGAAGCGAGTACTTGCAACGCGAAACGGTGCATGGAGCAGGGACAGAAAGGGAGAACTCCACTGAGGAGGAACAGCTGGCAGTTAGCCTTCTTTGGAGATGAGAACTTGATCACCACGGGAGAGGATTGTTGAGAGGGTTACAGAGGGGGAGGTCTGAGATCTGAAAATCCTGAGTTTTCCCTGCAGTGTGTAGGGCCAGCGACATGAAGAGTTGCAGATCTCGTAAAAGTCCAGGTCAGGAAGCATACAGGTTCATGTTGAATTCTCCAAGTAGGCGGAGTTGAGTGGTAGGAGGCTAGGATGGAGAAGTCCATCCACTGAGAGAGGAAGGGGGTAGGCAAATAGCCACGGTGAGAGATTCGCCAGGAAAGAGAGAATGCATGCAGACAAGGCATTCGTGAGAGGAGTCGGCCTGCAAAGGAAAGCAATTTACTACAGGAATCAAGGATACTCCCCCTCAAGAACGGTTGGATTTGGGCATGGAGAGGAACTCGTCATCAGGGAGGAAAGTGTCAAAGCTCGAGACAGCGCTGGGTCATCCATGTCTCGGTGAGACCAAGAACATCAAGGTCGGGTTCTTCCAGGAAATGGCAGATGTCAGATGAGTGTTTGAAAATGAGAGAGTTGAGAGTGGGGAGGGGTACAAATCAGTAATCCCTGCTGAGGTGTAGAAGGAGCCTGACCTAGGGCAGATGAGGAAGGAGAGAGGAAAGGAAGCAGAAGAAGGGAGAGAAGAGACAGCAGGAGTGCATGATCAATCCGGGAGCTAGGAGTGGTGAGAAGGTTAGACGGGGAGGTCTGAGTCTCAGGATTGGAATGGGAAGTTCGATATCACATGTCATGCTATAGGAAGAGTCTCAGGATTGGAATGGGAAGGAGTTGGATATGACATCTCTTGTTATAGGGAGGGTCTCAGGTTTGGTATTAGAATCACATCCTTTGGGAAGGGACTCGAGTTTGGTATTTTAAGGAGCGAGATAGTAAATCTCATCCTATTGGAAGGGTTTCGGGTTTGGTATTGGAAGAAATGAGATTTCAAATCTCAGGCTGTGGGAATGGTCTCGGGTTTGGTATTGGAAGGGGTGAGAAATCAAATTTCATGTTACAGGAAGGGTGACAAGTTTGGAATGGGAAGGAGTTGGATATCACATGAAGGGGCTCAGATTTGGTATTAGTAGCATAGAGATATCACATCTCGTTATAGGAAGGGTCTCGATTGGAATGGGAAGGAGTTGGATATCACATCTCATGCTATAGGGAGGGTCTCAGGTTTGATATTAGAAGCATTGAAATATCACATCTCATGCTATCGGAAGGGTCTCAGGATTGGAATGGGAAGGAGTTGGATATCACATATGCTAAAGGAAAGGTTTCAGGTTTGGAAGGGGAAGGATTTGGATCTCACATCTCATTTTTCAGTACGGGTCTCAGGTTTGGTAATAGAAGCGTGGAGATGGATATCACATCTCATGGTATAATAAGGGTCTCAGGATTGGAATGGGAAGGAGTTGGATATCACATCTCAAGCTATCTCAGGATTGGAATGGGAAGGAGTTTGATATCACATCTCGAGCTATAGGAAGGGTCTCAGGTTTGGGAAGGGAAGGATTGGGATTTCACATCTCGTTATAGGATGGTTCTCATGTTTGTTTTTAGAAGCATTGAGATATCAAATCTCATGCTATTGGAAGGGTCTCAGGTTTGGAATGGGAAGGAGTTGGATATCACATCTCATGTTATAGGAAGGATCTCAGGTTTGGTATTAGAAGCATTGAGATATCACATCTCATGCTATAGGAAGGGTCTCAGGATAGGAATGTGAAGGATTTGGATATCACATCATACTAAAGGTAGGGTCTCAGGTTTGGTATAAGCATTGAGATATCACATCTCTGCTATCGGAAGGGTCTCAGGATTGGATTGGGAAGGAGTTGGATATCCCTTCTCATGCTATAGGAAGGGTCTCAGGTTGGAATGGGAAGGAGTTGGATATCACATCTCATGCTATAGGAAGGGTCTCAAGATTTAAATGGGAAGGATTTGGATATCACATCTCTTGCTATAGGAAGGGTCTCAGGTTTTTTATTAGAAACATTGAGATATCACATCTCATGCTATAGGAAGGGTTTCAGGATTGGAATGGGAAGGATTTGGATATCACATCTCATGCTAAAGGAAGGGTCTCAGGTTTGGATGGGGAAGGATTTGGATATCATATCTCATGTTATAGGGCGGGTCCCAGGTTTGGTATTAGAAGCATTGAGATATCACATCTCATGGCATAGGAAGGGTCTCAGGATTGGAATGGGAAGGAGTTGGATATCACATCTCATCCAATAGAAAGGGTCTCAGGTTTGGAATGGGAAGGAATTGGATATCACATCATGTTATAGGAAGGATCTCAGGATTGGAATGGGAAGGATTTGGATATCCCTTCTCATGCTATAGGAAATGTCTCAGGTTGGAATGGGAAGGAGTTGGATATCATATCTCGTTATAGGAAGGGTCTCAGGATTGGAATGGGAAGGATTTGGATATCACATCTATTGCTATAGGAAGGGTCTCAGGTTTTTTATTAGAAACATTGAGCTATCACATCTCATGCTATAGGAAGGGTTTCAGGATTGGAATGGGAAGGATTTGGATATCACATCTCATGCTAAAGGAAGGGTCTCAGGTTTGGAAGGGGAAGGATTTGGATATCATATCTCATGTTATAGGACGGGTCACAGGTTTGGTATTAGAAGCATTGAGATATCACATCTCATGCTATAGGAGGAGTCTCAGGATTGGAATGGGAAGGAGTTGGATATCACGTCTCATGTTATAGGAAGGGTCTCAGGATTGGAATGGCAAGGAGTTGGATATCACATCTCATGCTAAAGGAAGGGTCTCAGGTTTGATAGAAGCATTGAGATATCACATCTCATGCTATAGGAAGGAACTCAGGATTGCAATGGGAAGGAGTTGGATATCACATCTCATGCCATAGGATGGGTCATCAGGTTTGGTATAAGCATTGAGATATCACATCTCTGCTATCGGAAGGGTCTCAGGATAGGAATGGGAAGGACTTAGATATCACATCTCATACTATAGGGAGGGTCTCAGTTTTGATATTAGAAGCATTGAGCTATCACATCTCATGCTATCGGAAGGGTCTCAGGATTGGAATGGGATGGAGTTGGATATCACATCGCAAGCTATCTCGGGATTGGAATGGGAAGGAGTTTGATATCACATCTCAAGCTATAGGAAGGGTCTCAGGTTTGGAAGGGGAAGGATTTGGATCTCACATCTCATGTTTTAGGACGGGTCTCAGGTTTGGTATTAGAAGCATTGAGATATCACATCTCATGGTATAGGAAGGGTCTCAGGATTGGAATGGAAAGGAGTTGGCTATCACAGCTCAAGCTATCTCAGGATTGGAATGGGAAGGAGTTTGATATCACATCTCAAGCTATAGGAAGGGTCTCAGGTTTGGAAAGGGAAGGATTTGGATTTCACATCTCATGTTATAGGATGGTTCTCATGTTTGGTTTTAATAGCATTGAGATATCACATCTCATGCTATCGGAAGGGTCTCAGGTTTGGAAAGGGAAGGATTTGGAGTTCACATGTTATAGGATGGTTCTCAGGTTTGGTTTTAGAAGCATTAAGATATAACATCTCATGCTATAGGAAGGGTCTCAGGTTTGGAATGGGAAGGAGTTGATATCACATCTCATGCTAAAGGAAAGGTCTCAGGTTTGGAAGGGGAAGGATTTGGATCTCACATCTCATGTTTTAGGACGGGTCTCAGGTTTGGAATTAGAAGCATTGAAATATCACATCTCATGGTATAAGAAGGGTCTTAGGTTTGGAAAGGGAATGATTTGGATTTCACATCTCATGTTATAGGATGGTTCTCATGTTTGGTTTTAGAAGCATTGAGATATCACATCTCATGCTATCGGAAGGGTCTCAGGTTTGGAATGGGAAGGAGTTTGATATCACATCTCATGTTATAGGAAGGATCTCAGGTTTGGTATTAGAAGCATTGAGATATCACATCTCATGCTATAGGAAGGGTCTCAGGATTGGAATCGGAAGGAGTTGTATATGACATCTCATGTTATAGGAAGGATCTCAGGTTTGGTATTAGAAGCATTGAGATATCACATCTCATGCTATAGGAAGGGTCTCAGGATTGGAATCGGAAGGAGTTGTATTGGAATCTCATGCCATAGGAAGGGTCTCAGGTTTGGTATAAGCATTGAGATATCACATCTCTGCTATCGGAAGGGTCTCAGGATTGGAATGGGAAGGAGTTGGATATCCCATCTCGTTATAGGAAGGTTTGGTATTAGAAGCATTGAGATATCACATCTCATGCTATAGGAAGGGTCTAAGGTTTGGAAAGGGGAAGGATTTGGGTATCACATCTCATGTTATAGGACCGGTCTCAGGTTTGGTATTAGAAGCATTGAGATATCAAGTCTCATGGTATAGGACGGGTCTCAGACTTGGAATGGGAAGGAGTTGGATATCACATCTCAAGCTATAGGAAGGGTCTCAGGATTGGAATGGGAAGGAGTTTGATATCACATCTCATGCCATGGTATGGGTCTCAGGTTTTGTAGAAGCATTGGGATATCACATCACATGCTATCGGAAGGGTATCGGGATTGGATTTGGAAGGAGTTGGATATCCCATCTCATGCTATAGGCAGGGTCTAAGGTTGGAATGGGAAGGAGTTGGATATCACATCTCATGTTATAGGAAGGGTCTCAGGATTGGAATGGGAAGGACTTGGATATCACATCTCATTCTATAGGAAGGCTCTCAGGGTTGGAAGGGGAAGGAGTTGGATATCACATTTTATGTTAGAGGTAATATCTCAGGTTTGGTATTAGAGGCATTGAGATATCACATCTCATGCCATCAGAAGGGTCTCAGGATTGGAATGGGAAGGAGTTGGATATCACATCTCATGCTAAAGGGAGGGTCTAAGGTTTGGAAGGGGAAGGATTTGGACATCACATCTCATGTTATAGGAAGGATCTCAGGTTTGGTATTAGAAGCATTGAGATATCACATCTCATGCTATCGGAAGGGTCTCAGGTTTGGTATAAGCATTGAGATATCACATCTCTGCTATCGGAAGGGTCTCAGGATTGGAATGGGAAGGACTTGGATATCACAATTCATGTTATAGGAAGGGCCTCAGGTTTGGTATTAGAAGCATTGAGATATCACATCTCATGCTATAGGAAGGGTCTCAGGATTGGAATGGGAAGGACTTGGATATCACATCTCATGTTATAGGAAGGGTCTCAGGTTTGGTATTAGAAGCATTGAGATATCACATCTCATGCTATAGGAAGGGTCTCAGGAATGGAATGGGAAGGACTTGGATATCACATCTCATGATACAGGAAGGGTCTAAGGTTTGGAAGGGGAAGGATTTGGATATCACATCTCATGTTATTGGACCGGTCTCAGGTTTGGTATTAGAAGCATTGAGATATCAAGTCTCATGGTATAGGACGGGAGTTTGATATCACATCTCATGCCATGGTATGGGTCTCAGGTTTTGTAGAAGCATTGGGATATCACATCTCATGCTATCGGAAGGGTATCAGGATTGGATTTGGAAGGAGTTGGATATCCCATCTCATGCTATAGGAAGGGTCTCAGGATTGGAATGGGAAGGACTTGGATATCACATCTCATGCTGTAGGAAGGCTCTCAGGTTTGGAAAGGGAAGGAGTTGGATATCACATTTCATGTTAGAGGTAGGATCTCAGGTTTGGTATTAGAGGCATTGAGATATCACATCTCATGCTATCAGAAGGGTATCAGGATTGGAATGGGAAGGAGTTGGATATCACATCTCATGCTAAAGGGAGGGTCTCAGGTTTGGAAGGGGAAGGATTTGGATATCACATCTCATGTTATAGGAAGGATCTCAGGTTTGGTATTAGAAGCATTGAGATATCACATCTCATGCTATCGGAAGGATCTCAGGTTTGGTATTAGAAGCATTGAAATATCACATCTCATGCTATAGGAAGGGTCTCAGGATTGGAATTGGATGGAGTTGGATATCACATCTCATGTTATAGGAAGGATCTCAGGTTTGGTATTAGAAGCATTGAGATATCACATCTCATGCTATAGGAAGGGTCTCAGGATTGGAATGGGAAGGAGTTGGATATCACATCTCATGCTAAAGGAAGGGTCTCAGTTTTGGTAGAAGCATTGCGATATCACATCTCATGCTATAGGAAGGGTCTCAGGATTGGAATTGGAAGGAGTTGGATATCACATCTCATGCTATAGGAAGGGTCTCAGGTTTGGTATAAGCATTGAAATATCACATCTCTGCTATCGGAAGGGTCTCAGGATTGCAATGGGAAGGACTTAGATATCACATCTTAGCTATAGGAAGGATCTCAGGTTTGGTATTAGAAGCATTGAGATATCACATCTCATGCTATAGGAAGGGTCTCAGGATTGGAATCAGAAGGAGTTGTATATGACATCTCATTCCATAGGAAGGGTCTCAGGTTTGGTATAAGCATTGAGATATCACATCTCTGCTATCGGAAGGGTCTCAGGATTGGAATGGGAAGGAGTTGGATATCCCATCTCGTTATAGGAAGAGTCTCAGGTTTGGTATTAGAAGCATTGAGATATCACATCTCATGCTATAGGAAGGGTCTAAGGTTTGGAAAGGGGAAGGATTTGGGTATCACATCTCATGTTATTGGACCGGTCTCAGGTTTGGTATTAGAAGCATTGAGATATCAAATCTCATGGTATAGGTCGGGTCTCAGAATTGGAATGGGAAGGAGTTTGATATCACATCTCATGCCATTGTATGGGTGTCAGGTTTTGTAGAAGCATTGGGATATCACATCACATGCTATAGGCAGGGTCTAAGGTTGGAATGGGAAGGAGTTGGATATCACATCTCATGTTATAGGAAGGGTCTCAGGATTGGAATGGGAAGGACTTGGATATCAAATCTCATTCTATAGGAAGGCTCTCAGGGTTGGAAGGGGAAGGAGTTGGATATCACATTTCATGTTAGAGGTAGGATCTCAGGTTTGGTATTAGAGGCATTGAGATATCACATCTCATGCCATCAGAAGGGTCTCAGGATTGGAATGGGAAGGAGTTGGATATCACATCTCATCCAATAGGAAGGGTCTCAGGTTTGGAATGGGAAGGAATTGGATATCACATCATGTTATAGGAAGGATCTCAGGATTGGAATGGGAAGGATTTGGATATCCCTTCTCATGCTATAGGAAGTGTCTCAGGTTGGAATGGGAAGGAGTTGGATATCACATCTCGTTATAGGAAGGGTCTCAGGATTGGAATTGGAAGGATTTGGATATCACATCTCTTGCTATAGGAAGGGTCTCAGGTTTTTTATTAGAAACATTGAGCTATCACATCTCATGCTATAGGAAGGGTTTCAGGATTGGAATGGGAAGGATTTGGATATCACATCTCATGCTAAAGGAAGGGTCTCAGGTTTGGAAGGGGAAGGATTTGGATATCATATCTCATGTTATAGGGCGGGTCCCATGTTTGGTATTAGAAGCATTGAGATATCACATCTCATGCTATAGGAGGAGTCTCAGTATTGGAATGGGAAGGAGTTCGATATCACGTCTCATGTTATAGGAAGGGTCTCAGAATTGGAATGGCAAGGAGTTGGATCTCACATCTCATGCTAAAGGAAGGGTCTCAGGTTTGATAGAAGCATTGAGATATCACATCTCATGCTATAGGAAGGAACTCAGGATTGCAATGGGAAGGAGTTGGATATCACATCTCATGCCATAGGATGGGTCATCAGGTTTGGTATAAGCATTGAGATATCACATCTCTGCTATCGGAAGGGTCTCAGGATAGGAATGGGAAGGACTTAGATATCACATCTCATACTATAGGGAGGCTCTCAGTTTTGATATTAGAAGCATTGAGCTATCACATCTCATGCTATCGGAAGGGTCTCAGGATTGGAATGGGATGGAGTTGGATATCACATCTCAAGCTATCTCGGGATTGGAATGGGAAGGAGTTTGATATCACATCTCAAGCTATAGGAAGGGTCTCAGGTTTGGAAGGGGAAGGATTTGGATCTCACATCTCATGTTTTATGACGGGTCTCAGGTTTGGTATTAGAAGCATTGAGATATCACATCTCATGGTATAGGAAGGGTCTCAGGATTGGAATGGGAAGGACTTGGATATCAAATCTCATTCTATAGGAAGGCTCTCAGGGTTGGAAGGGGAAGGAGTTGGATATCACATTTCATGTTAGAGGTAGGATCTCAGGTTTGGTATTAGAGGCATTGAGATATCACATCTCATGCCATCAGAAGGGTCTCAGGATTGGAATGGGAAGGAGTTGGATATCACATCTCATCCAATAGGAAGGGTCTCAGGTTTGGAATGGGAAGGAATTGGATATCACATCATGTTATAGGAAGGATCTCAGGATTGGAATGGGAAGGATTTGGATATCCCTTCTCATGCTATAGGAAGTGTCTCAGGTTGGAATGGGAAGGAGTTGGATATCACATCTCGTTATAGGAAGGGTCTCAGGATTGGAATTGGAAGGATTTGGATATCACATCTCTTGCTATAGGAAGGGTCTCAGGTTTTTTATTAGAAACATTGAGCTATCACATCTCATGCTATAGGAAGGGTTTCAGGATTGGAATGGGAAGGATTTGGATATCACATCTCATGCTAAAGGAAGGGTCTCAGGTTTGGAAGGGGAAGGATTTGGATATCATATCTCATGTTATAGGGCGGGTCCCATGTTTGGTATTAGAAGCATTGAGATATCACATCTCATGCTATAGGAGGAGTCTCAGTATTGGAATGGGAAGGAGTTCGATATCACGTCTCATGTTATAGGAAGGGTCTCAGAATTGGAATGGCAAGGAGTTGGATATCACATCTCATGCTAAAGGAAGGGTCTCAGGTTTGATAGAAGCATTGAGATATCACATCTCATGCTATAGGAAGGAACTCAGGATTGCAATGGGAAGGAGTTGGATATCACATCTCATGCCATAGGATGGGTCATCAGGTTTGGTATAAGCATTGAGATATCACATCTCTGCTATCGGAAGGGTCTCAGGATAGGAATGGGAAGGACTTAGATATCACATCTCATACTATAGGGAGGCTCTCAGTTTTGATATTAGAAGCATTGAGCTATCACATCTCATGCTATCGGAAGGGTCTCAGGATTGGAATGGGATGGAGTTGGATATCACATCTCAAGCTATCTCGGGATTGGAATGGGAAGGAGTTTGATATCACATCTCAAGCTATAGGAAGGGTCTCAGGTTTGGAAGGGGAAGGATTTGGATCTCACATCTCATGTTTTATGACGGGTCTCAGGTTTGGTATTAGAAGCATTGAGATATCACATCTCATGGTATAGGAAGGGTCTCAGGATTGGAATGGGAAGGAGTTTGATATCACATCTCAAGCTATAGGAAGGGTCTCAGGTTTGGAAAGGGAAGGATTTGCAGTTCACATGTTATAGGAAGGTTCTCAGGTTTGGTTTTAGAAGAATTAAGATATAACATCTCATGCTATAGGAAGGGTCTCAGGTTTGGAATGGGAAGGAGTTGATATCACATCTCCTGCTAAAGGAAAGGTCTCAGGTTTGGAAGGGGAAGGATTTGGATCTCACATCTCATGTTTTAGGACGGGTCTCAGGTTTGGTATTAGAAGCATTGAAATATCACCTCTCATGGTATAGGAAGGGTCTCAGGATTGGAATGGGAAGGAGTTGGATAACACATTGAATGGGAAGGAGTTTGATATCACATCTCAAGCTATAGGAAGGGTCTCAGGTTTGGAAAGGGAATGATTTGGATTTCACATCTCATGTTATAGGATGGTTCTCATGTTTGGTTTTAGAAGCATTGATATATCACATCTCATGCTATCGGAAGGGTCTCAGGTTTGGAATGGGAAGGAGTTTGATATCACATCTCATGCTATAGGAAGGATCTCAGGTTTGGTATTAGAAGCATTGAGATATCACATCTCATGCTATAGGAAGGGTCTCAGGATTGGAATGGGAAGGAGTTGGATATCACATCTCATGCTAAAGGAAGGGTCTCAGTTTTGGTAGAAGCATTGCGATATCACATCTCATGCTATAGGAAGGGTCTCAGGATTGGAATTGGAAGGAGTTGGATATCACATCTCATGCTATAGGAAGGGTCTCAGGTTTGGTATAAGCATTGAAATATCACATCTCTGCTATCGGAAGGGTCTCAGGATTGGAATGGGAAGGACTTAGATATCACATCTTAGCTATAGGAAGGATCTCATGTTTGGTATTAGAAGCATTGAGATATCACATCTCATGCTATAGGAAGGGTCTCAGGATTGGAATCGGAAGGAGTTGTATATGACATCTCATGCCATAGGAAGGGTCTCAGGTTTGGTATAAGCATTGAGATATCACATCTCTGCTATCGGAAGTGTCTCAGGATTGGAATGGGAAGGAGTTGGATATCCCATCTCGTTATAGGAAGAGTCTCAGGTTTGGTATTAGAAGCATTGAGATATCACATCTCATGCTATAGTAAGGGTCTAAGGTTTGGAAAGGGGAAGGATTTGGGTATCACATCTCATGTTATTCGACCGGTCTCAGGTTTGGTATTAGAAGCATTGAGATATCAAATCTCATGGTATAGGTCGGGTCTCAGAATTGGAATGGGAAGGAGTTGGATATCACATCTCAAGCTATAGAAAGGGTCTCAGGATTGGAATGGGAAGGAGTTTGATATCACATCTCATGCCATGGTATGGGTGTCAGGTTTTGTAGAAGCATTGGATTATCACATCACATGCTATAGGCAGGGTCTAAGGTTGGAATGGGAAGGAGTTGGATATCACATCTCATGTTATAGGAAGGGTCTCAGGATTGGAATGGGAAGGACTTGGATATCAAATCTCATTCTATAGGAAGGCTCTCAGGGTTGGAAGGGGAAGGAGTTGGATATCACATTTCATGTTAGAGGTAGGATCTCAGGTTTGGTATTAGAGGCATTGAGATATCACATCTCATGCCATCAGAAGGGTCTCAGGATTGGAATGGGAAGGAGTTGGATATCACATCTCATCCAATAGGAAGGGTCTCAGGTTTGGAATGGGAAGGAATTGGATATCACATCATGTTATAGGAAGGATCTCAGGATTGGAATGGGAAGGATTTGGATATCCCTTCTCATGCTATAGGAAGTGTCTCAGGTTGGAATGGGAAGGAGTTGGATATCACATCTCGTTATAGGAAGGGTCTCAGGATTGGAATTGGAAGGATTTGGATATCACATCTCTTGCTATAGGAAGGGTCTCAGGTTTTTTATTAGAAACATTGAGCTATCACATCTCATGCTATAGGAAGGGTTTCAGGATTGGAATGGGAAGGATTTGGATATCATATCTCATGCTAAAGGAAGGGTCTCAGGTTTGGAAGGGGAAGGATTTGGATATCATATCTCATGTTATAGGGCGGGTCCCATGTTTGGTATTAGAAGCATTGAGATATCACATCTCATGCTATAGGAGGAGTCTCAGTATTGGAATGGGAAGGAGTTGGATATCACGTCTCATGTTATAGGAAGGGTCTCAGAATTGGAATGGCAAGGAGTTGGATATCACATCTCATGCTAAAGGAAGGGTCTCAGGTTTGATAGAAGCATTGAGATATCACATCTCATGCTATAGGAAGGAACTCAGGATTGCAATGGGAAGGAGTTGGATATCACATCTCATGCCATAGGATGGGTCATCAGGTTTGGTATAAGCATTGAGATATCACATCTCTGCTATCGGAAGGGTCTCAGGATAGGAATGGGAAGGACTTAGATATCACATCTCATACTATAGGGAGGGTCTCAGTTTTGATATTAGAAGCATTGAGCTATCACATCTCATGCTATCGGAAGGGTCTCAGGATTGGAATGGGATGGAGTTGGATATCACATCTCAAGCTATCTCGGGATTGGAATGGGAAGGAGTTTGATATCACATCTCAAACTATAGGAAGGGTCTCAGGTTTGGAAGGGGAAGGATTTGGATCTCACATCTCATGTTTTAGGACGGGTCTCAGGTTTGGTATTAGAAGCATTGAGATATCACATCTCATGGTATAGGAAGGGTCTCAGGATTGGAATGGGAAGGAGTTTGATATCACATCTCAAGCTATAGGAAGGGTCTCGGGTTTGGAAAGGGAAGGATTTGCAGTTCACATGTTATAGGAAGGTTCTCAGGTTTGGTTTTAGAAGAATTAAGATATAACATCTCATGCTATAGGAAGGGTCTCAGGTTTGGAATGGGAAGGAGTTGATATCACATCTCATGCTAAAGGAAAGGTCTCAGGTTTGGAAGGGGAAGGATTTGGATCTCACATCTCATGTTTTAGGACGGGTCTCAGGTTTGGTATTAGAAGCATTGAAATATCACCTCTCATGGTATAGGAAGGGTCTCAGGATTGGAATGGGAAGGAGTTGGATAACACATTGAATGGGAAGGAGTTTGATATCACATCTCAAGCTATAGGAAGGGTCTCAGGTTTGGAAAGGGAATGATTTGGATTTCACATCTCATGTTATAGGATGGTTCTCATGTTTGGTTTTAGAAGCATTGAGATATCACATCTCATGCTATCGGAAGGGTCTCAGGTTTGGAATGGGAAGGAGTTTGATATCACATCTCATGTTATAGGAAGGATCTCAGGTTTGGTATTAGAAGCATTGAGATATCACATCTCATGCTATAGGAAGGGTCTCAGGATTGTAATCGGAAGGAGTTGTATATGACATCTCATGCCATAGGAAGGGTCTCAGGTTTGGTATAAGCATTGAGATATCACATCTCTGCTATCGGAAGGGTCTCAGGATTGGAATGGGAAGGAGTTGGATAGCCCATCTCGTTATAGTAAGGGTCTCAGGTTTGGTATTAGAAGCATTGAGATATCACATCTCATGCTATAGGAAGGGTCTAAGGTTTGGAAAGGGGAAGGATTTCGGTATCACATCTCATGTTATAGGACCGGTCTCAGGTTTGGTATTAGAAGCATTGAGATATCAAATCTCATGGTATAGGTCGGGTCTCAGAATTGGAATGGGAAGGAGTTGGATATCACATCTCAAGCTATAGAAAGGGTCTCAGGATTGGAATGGGAAGGAGTTTGATATCACATCTCATGCCATGGTATGGGTCTCAGGTTTTGTAGAAGCATTGGGATATCACATCACATGCTATAGGCAGGGTCTAAGGTTGGAATGGGAAGGAGTTGGATATCACATCTCATGTTATAGGAAGGGTCTCAGGATTGGAATGGGAAGGACTTGGATATCACATCTCATTCTATAGGAAGGCTCTCAGGGTTGGAAGGGGAAGGAGTTGGATATCACATTTCATGTTAGAGGTAGGATCTCAGGTTTGGTATTAGAGGCATTGAGATATCACATCTCATGCCATCAGAAGGGTCTCAGGATTGGAATGGGAAGGAGTTGGATATCACATCTCATGCTAAAGGGAGGGTCTAAGGTTTGGAAGGGGAAGGATTTGGACATCACATCTCATGTTATAGGAAGGATCTCAGGTTTGGTATTAGAAGTATTGAGATATCACATCTCATGCTATCCGAAGGGTCTCAGGTTTGGTATAAGCATTGAGATATCACATCTCTGTTATCGGAAGGGTCTCAGGATTGGAATGGGAAGGACTTGGATATCACAATTCATGTTATAGGAAGGGTCTCAGGTTTGGTATTAGAAGCATTGAGATATCACATCTCATGCTATAGGAAGGGTCTCAGGATTGGAATGGGAAGGACTTGGATATCACATCTCATGTTATAGGAAGGGTCTCAGGTTTGGTATTAGAAGCATTGAGATATCACATCTCATGCTATAGGAAGGGTCTCAGGAATGGAATGGGAAGGGCTTGGATATCACATCTCATGATACAGGAAGGGTCTAAGGTTTGGAAAGGGAAGGATTTGGATATCACATCTCATGTTATTGGACCGGTCTCAGGTTTGGTATTAGAAGCATTGAGATATCAAGTCTCATGGTATAGGACGGGAGTTTGATATCACATCTCATGCCATGGTATGGGTCTCAGGTTTTGTAGAAGCATTGGGATATCACATCTCATGCTATCTGAAGGGTATCAGGATTGGATTTGGAAGGAGTTGGATATCCCATCTCATGCTATAGGAAGGGTCTCAGGATTGGAATGGGAAAGACTTGGATATCACATCTCATGTTGTAGGAAGGCTCTCAGGTTTGGAAAGGGAAGGAGTTGGATATCACATTTCATGTTAGAGGTAGGATCTCAGGTTTGGTATTAGAGGCATTGAGATATCACATCTCATGCTATCAGAAGGGTATCAGGATTGGAATGGGAAGGAGTTGCATATCACATCGCATGCTAAAGGGAGGGTCTCAGGTTTGGAAGGGGAAGGATTTGGATATCACATCTTATGTTATAGGAAGGATCTCAGGTTTGGTATTAGAAGCATTGAGATATCACATCTCATGCTATCGGAAGGATCTCAGGTTTGGTATTAGAAGCATTGAGATATCACATCTCATGCTATAGGAAGGGTCTCAGGATTGGAATGGGAAGCTGTTGGATATCACATCTCATGTTATAGGAAGGATCTCAGGTTTGGTATTAGAAGCATATAGATATCACATCTCATGCTATAGGAAGGGTCTCATGATTTGAATGGGAAGGAGTTGGATATCACATCTCATGCTAAAGGAAGGGTCTCAGTTTTGGTAGAAGCATTGCGATATCACATCTCAAGCTATAGGAAGGGTCTCAGGATTGGAATCGGAAGGAGTTGGATATCACGTCTCATGTTATAGGAAGGGTCTCAGGATTGGAATGGGAAGGAGTTGGATATCACATCTCGAGCTATAGGAAGGGTCTCAGGTTTGGGAAGGGAAGGATTGGGATTTCACATCTCGTTATAGGATGGTTCTCATGTTTGTTTTTAGAAGCATTGAGATATCAAATCTCATGCTATTGGAAGGGTCTCAGGTTTGGAATGGGAAGGAGTTGGATATCACATCTCATGTTATAGGAAGGATCTCAGGTTTGGTATTAGAAGCATTGAGATATCACATATCATGCTATAGGAGGAGTCTCAGGATTGGAATGGGAACGAGTTCGATATCACGTCTCATGTTATAGGAAGGGTCTCAGGATTGGAATGGCAAGGAGTTGGATATTACATCTCATGCTATAGGGAGGGTTTCAGGTTTGATATTAGAAGCATTGAGATATCACATCTCATGCTATCGGAAGGGTCTCAGGATTGGAATGGGAAGGGGTTGGATATCACATATGCTAAAGGAAAGGTCTCAGGTTTGGAAGGGGAAGGATTTGGATCTCACATCTCATGTTTTAGGAAGGATCTCAGGTTTGGTATTAGAAGCATTGAGATATCACATCTCATGCTATAGGAAGGGTCTCAGGATTGGAATGTGAAGGATTTGGATATCACATCATACTAAAGGTAGGGTCTCAGGTTTGGTATAAGCATTGAGATATCACATCTCTGCTATCGGAAGGGTCTCAGGATTGGATTGGGAAGGAGTTGGATATCCCTTCTCATGCTATAGGAAGGGTCTCAGGTTGGAATGGAAAGGAGTTGGATATCACATCTCATGCTATAGGAAGGGTCTTGTAGGGTATTTTGTGGAGATTTGGGGCCTGACGGTATTTTCTTACCGCCGAAAAATAACTTAGCAACAATCACTCCTTGTATTCAGATTGGGCCATGTACAACAATAATACAGTGGACATGCATTATTTCAGCACACAGACATGCGTATTTGGTATGCGTGGTTGGTATGCGTGGTTGGTGGTATTTTGGTGAGCATAATTCCCTTGTTTTATTTGTGGCCCCAATATCCAGAACCCCTTATTTTTGCTTAGATTTTTCGTGTAATCACTAGAGAGACCTCAGGCTTGCATTTCAGGAACACCACATTTTCATTTTTAGTGTGCCACCATGGGCAATTTCTCTCTGTCTTATCTACGGCAGCGAGCTATCATGTGGTATTTTCACTATCTTATATACGGTAGTGAACTATGTCCCGGGCCTCCCTTTTTGCCGACTCATAGACCTCCGACAAACTACAACACACACAGTTAGTTATAACTGCTCATACTGAATTACATTGTGCACACGGCTGCAGCCAAATTTGATGTTTAGCTACCTTGAAAATGACAATTGCACTGTCTAAACATCTCCCCACATCATCAGCACTGTTTTGGTAAATATAAAACACACCACCCGTCTGCTTTCAAATATTTTTGTGTATTATAAAAGTTGCATTTAAACACGATCTCACTCTTTACAGAAATAAATAAAATAGCACAGTAACAGCATTGTCTATACACTGAAAAGAGAGTGGCGGAGACAAGAACTCAATTTGCAACATTAAACATGTGATTAAAGCACAGGAATCTCCTTTCCGACACTGACTGAATATTCTCGTACACACTCAGCCCCCACACTTCTGTAATTACCTTATCTGTTCAGCATGAGTTTTCTTCAGCTGTTCTCTTTCTGAATTTGGCTCCCTTGAAGACTAACCCCGGTGAAAACAAGCGTCTTTCGTTCTCAAACCGGGGTTATTGCCTGGAATTCTCAGCTTTTGCAGCAGGAATGCTTCAGCCAGGAAAACAGGTCCTTCTCCCAGCTCTGCCAAATCCCGACTGTCCTCCCCCTCTCTTCAAGCTCCCCCAGCAAGACTCTCATCACTGCCTCTAGCATGATACTTGCTATGACGCTGCTCCAATCAGAATCAATCATGCCATCTCCTCCCTCACTGCACAATGGCTCATTTCTACAGTAATTATTTGTAACCAACTGATTTCCTGTTCCTTCGAGCCCTTTTGCTTCCTGTAGTTATGTGGACAGAGCAGCAGAGAAAAAGAAAAAAATGAATGTGAGTTTAAAAGTTCACTTTCAGAGTAGGCCTAATTCTGCAGTGGAGACACATTTTTATTAGTGGGTTATGTTAAATGCAGTTTTATTAGTCAGGTTATTTATTAATAATGTTAGTTATTAATTTTCAAATGTGTCTCTTGCACCACAGGCATTTCAGGTGAAAAATAGTGTGCATTTTTGAGTGTGCACGTGTGCTTTTAACTGTAAAAATAGATTTGCATCTTATATGTTAAAATCGTTTTTGACTGAATAGCCTGTCTTTACTTATATGTCCATGTTAATCTGGCAACACATATAGCAATGCACCACACCCATGTGGTGGTGCTGCATCAAAAATAATTGCTATCTGTGCAGTAGTGCTGTACTCTGTGCTGTAACACGCCAAATATCCTTACAGTCTCAAGATTGAAATGGGAAGGATTTGGATATCACATCTCTTGCTATAGGAAGGGTCTCAGGTTTTTTATTAGAAACATTGAGATATCACATCTCATGCTATAGGAAGGGTTTCAGGATTGGAATGGAAGGATTTGGATATCACATCTCATGCTAAAGGAAGGGTCTCAGGTTTGGAAGGGGAAGGATTTGAATATCATATCTCATGTTATAGGGCGGGTCCCAGGTTTGGTATTAGAAGCATTGAGATATCACATCTCATGGTATAGGAAGGGTCTCAGAATTTGAATGGGAAGGAGTTGGATATCACATCTCATCCAATAGGAAGGGTCTCAGGTTTGGAATGGAAAGGAATTGGATATCACATCATGTTATAGGAAGGATCTCAGGATTGGAATGGGAAGGATTTGGATATCCCTTCTCATGCTATAGGAAGTGTCTCAGGTTGGAATGGGAAGGTGTTGGATATCACATCTCGTTATAGGAAGGGTCTCAGGATTGGAATGGGAAGGATTTGGATATCACATTTCTTGCTATAGGAAGGGTCTCAGGTTTTTTATTAGAAACATTGAGCTATCACATCTCATGCTATAGGAAGGGTTTCAGGATTGGAATGGGAAGGATTTGGATATCACATCTCATGCTAAAGGAAGGGTCTCAGGTTTGGAAGGGGAAGGATTTGGATATCAAATCTCATGTTATAGGACGGGTCCCATGTTTGGTATTAGAAGCATTGAGATATCACATCTCATGCTTTAGGAGGAGTCTCAGGATTGGAATGGGAAAGAGTTGGATATCACGTCTCATGTTATTCGAAGGGTCTCAGGATTGGAATGGCAAGGAGTTGGATATCACATCTCATGCTAAAGGAAGGGTCTCAGGTTTGATAGAAGCATTGAGATATCACATCTCATGCTATAGGAAGGAACTCAGGATTGCAATGGGAAGGAGTTGGATATCACATCTCATGCCATAGGATGGGTCATCAGGTTTGGTATAAGCATTGAGATATCACATCTCTGCTATCGGAAGGGTCTCAGGATAGGAATGGGAAGGACTTAGATATAACATCTCATACTATAGGGAGGGTCTCAGTTTTGATATTAGAAGCATTGAGCTATCACATCTCATGCTATCGGAAGGGTCTCAGGATTGGAATGGGATGGAGTTGGATATCACATCTCATGTTTTAGGACGGGTCTCAGGTTTGGTATTAGAAGCATTGAGATATCACATCTCATGGTATAGGAAGGGTCTCAGGATTGGAATGGGAAGGAGTTTGATATCACATCTCAAGCTATAGGAAGGGTCTCGGGTTTGGAAAGGGAAGGATTTGCAGTTCACATGTTATAGGAAGGTTCTCAGGTTTGGTTTTAGAAGAATTAAGATATAACATCTCATGCTATAGGAAGGGTCTCAGGTTTGGAATGGGAAGGAGTTGATATCACATCTCATGCTAAAGGAAAGGTCTCAGGTTTGGAAGGGGAAGGATTTGGATCTCACATCTCATGTTTTAGGACGGGTCTCAGGTTTGGTATTAGAAGCATTGAAATATCACCTCTCATGGTATAGGAAGGGTCTCAGGATTGGAATGGGAAGGAGTTGGATAACACATTGAATGGGAAGGAGTTTGATATCACATCTCAAGCTATAGGAAGGGTCTCAGGTTTGGAAAGGGAATGATTTGGATTTCACATCTCATGTTATAGGATGGTTCTCATGTTTGGTTTTAGAAGCATTGAGATATCACATCTCATGCTATCGGAAGGGTCTCAGGTTTGGAATGGGAAGGAGTTTGATATCACATCTCATGTTATAGGAAGGATCTCAGGTTTGGTATTAGAAGCATTGAGATATCACATCTCATGCTATAGGAAGGGTCTCAGGATTGTAATCGGAAGGAGTTGTATATGACATCTCATGCCATAGGAAGGGTCTCAGGTTTGGTATAAGCATTGAGATATCACATCTCTGCTATCGGAAGGGTCTCAGGATTGGAATGGGAAGGAGTTGGATAGCCCATCTCGTTATAGTAAGGGTCTCAGGTTTGGTATTAGAAGCATTGAGATATCACATCTCATGCTATAGGAAGGGTCTAAGGTTTGGAAAGGGGAAGGATTTCGGTATCACATCTCATGTTATAGGACCGGTCTCAGGTTTGGTATTAGAAGCATTGAGATATCAAATCTCATGGTATAGGTCGGGTCTCAGAATTGGAATGGGAAGGAGTTGGATATCACATCTCAAGCTATAGAAAGGGTCTCAGGATTGGAATGGGAAGGAGTTTGATATCACATCTCATGCCATGGTATGGGTCTCAGGTTTTGTAGAAGCATTGGGATATCACATCACATGCTATAGGCAGGGTCTAAGGTTGGAATGGGAAGGAGTTGGATATCACATCTCATGTTATAGGAAGGGTCTCAGGATTGGAATGGGAAGGACTTGGATATCACATCTCATTCTATAGGAAGGCTCTCAGGGTTGGAAGGGGAAGGAGTTGGATATCACATTTCATGTTAGAGGTAGGATCTCAGGTTTGGTATTAGAGGCATTGAGATATCACATCTCATGCCATCAGAAGGGTCTCAGGATTGGAATGGGAAGGAGTTGGATATCACATCTCATGCTAAAGGGAGGGTCTAAGGTTTGGAAGGGGAAGGATTTGGACATCACATCTCATGTTATAGGAAGGATCTCAGGTTTGGTATTAGAAGTATTGAGATATCACATCTCATGCTATCCGAAGGGTCTCAGGTTTGGTATAAGCATTGAGATATCACATCTCTGTTATCGGAAGGGTCTCAGGATTGGAATGGGAAGGACTTGGATATCACAATTCATGTTATAGGAAGGGTCTCAGGTTTGGTATTAGAAGCATTGAGATATCACATCTCATGCTATAGGAAGGGTCTCAGGATTGGAATGGGAAGGACTTGGATATCACATCTCATGTTATAGGAAGGGTCTCAGGTTTGGTATTAGAAGCATTGAGATATCACATCTCATGCTATAGGAAGGGTCTCAGGAATGGAATGGGAAGGGCTTGGATATCACATCTCATGATACAGGAAGGGTCTAAGGTTTGGAATGGGAAGGATTTGGATATCACATCTCATGTTATTGGACCGGTCTCAGGTTTGGTATTAGAAGCATTGAGATATCAAGTCTCATGGTATAGGACGGGAGTTTGATATCACATCTCATGCCATGGTATGGGTCTCAGGTTTTGTAGAAGCATTGGGATATCACATCTCATGCTATCTGAAGGGTATCAGGATTGGATTTGGAAGGAGTTGGATATCCCATCTCATGCTATAGGAAGGGTCTCAGGATTGGAATGGGAAAGACTTGGATATCACATCTCATGTTGTAGGAAGGCTCTCAGGTTTGGAAAGGGAAGGAGTTGGATATCACATTTCATGTTAGAGGTAGGATCTCAGGTTTGGTATTAGAGGCATTGAGATATCACATCTCATGCTATCAGAAGGGTATCAGGATTGGAATGGGAAGGAGTTGCATATCACATCGCATGCTAAAGGGAGGGTCTCAGGTTTGGAAGGGGAAGGATTTGGATATCACATCTTATGTTATAGGAAGGATCTCAGGTTTGGTATTAGAAGCATTGAGATATCACATCTCATGCTATCGGAAGGATCTCAGGTTTGGTATTAGAAGCATTGAGATATCACATCTCATGCTAT
This sequence comes from Ambystoma mexicanum, assembly GCF_040938575.1. Taxonomy (NCBI): domain Eukaryota; kingdom Metazoa; phylum Chordata; class Amphibia; order Caudata; family Ambystomatidae; genus Ambystoma; species Ambystoma mexicanum. Next base: position 1,158,352,255 of record NC_090934.1, read on the forward strand.
AGGAAGGGTCTCAGGATTGGAATGGGAAGCTGTTGGATATCACATCTCATGTTATAGGAAGGATCTCAGGTTTGGTATTAGAAGCATATAGATATCACATCTCATGCTATAGGAAGGGTCTCATGATTTGAATGGGAAGGAGTTGGATATCACATCTCATGCTAAAGGAAGGGTCTCAGTTTTGGTAGAAGCATTGCGATATCACATCTCAAGCTATAGGAAGGGTCTCAGGATTGGAATCGGAAGGAGTTGGATATCACGTCTCATGTTATAGGAAGGGTCTCAGGATTGGAATGGGAAGGAGTTGGATATCACATCTCGAGCTATAGGAAGGGTCTCAGGTTTGGGAAGGGAAGGATTGGGATTTCACATCTCGTTATAGGATGGTTCTCATGTTTGTTTTTAGAAGCATTGAGATATCAAATCTCATGCTATTGGAAGGGTCTCAGGTTTGGAATGGGAAGGAGTTGGATATCACATCTCATGTTATAGGAAGGATCTCAGGTTTGGTATTAGAAGCATTGAGATATCACATATCATGCTATAGGAGGAGTCTCAGGATTGGAATGGGAACGAGTTCGATATCACGTCTCATGTTATAGGAAGGGTCTCAGGATTGGAATGGCAAGGAGTTGGATATTACATCTCATGCTATAGGGAGGGTTTCAGGTTTGATATTAGAAGCATTGAGATATCACATCTCATGCTATCGGAAGGGTCTCAGGATTGGAATGGGAAGGGGTTGGATATCACATATGCTAAAGGAAAGGTCTCAGGTTTGGAAGGGGAAGGATTTGGATCTCACATCTCATGTTTTAGGAAGGATCTCAGGTTTGGTATTAGAAGCATTGAGATATCACATCTCATGCTATAGGAAGGGTCTCAGGATTGGAATGTGAAGGATTTGGATATCACATCATACTAAAGGTAGGGTCTCAGGTTTGGTATAAGCATTGAGATATCACATCTCTGCTATCGGAAGGGTCTCAGGATTGGATTGGGAAGGAGTTGGATATCCCTTCTCATGCTATAGGAAGGGTCTCAGGTTGGAATGGAAAGGAGTTGGATATCACATCTCATGCTATAGGAAGGGTCTTGTAGGGTATTTTGTGGAGATTTGGGGCCTGACGGTATTTTCTTACCGCCGAAAAATAACTTAGCAACAATCACTCCTTGTATTCAGATTGGGCCATGTACAACAATAATACAGTGGACATGCATTATTTCAGCACACAGACATGCGTATTTGGTATGCGTGGTTGGTATGCGTGGTTGGTGGTATTTTGGTGAGCATAATTCCCTTGTTTTATTTGTGGCCCCAATATCCAGAACCCCTTATTTTTGCTTAGATTTTTCGTGTAATCACTAGGGAGACCTCAGGCTTGCATTTCAGGAACACCACATTTTCATTTTTAGTGTGCCACCATGGGCAATTTCTCTCTGTCTTATCTACGGCAGCGAGCTATCATGTGGTATTTTCACTATCTTATATACGGTAGTGAACTATGTCCCGGGCCTCCCTTTTTGCCGACTCATAGACCTCCGACAAACTACAACACACACAGTTAGTTATAACTGCTCATACTGAATTACATTGTGCACACGGCTGCAGCCAAATTTGATGTTTAGCTACCTTGAAAATGACAATTGCACTGTCTAAACATCTCCCCACATCATCAGCACTGTTTTGGTAAATATAAAACACACCACCCGTCTGCTTTCAAATATTTTTGTGTATTATAAAAGTTGCATTTAAACACGATCTCACTCTTTACAGAAATAAATAAAATAGCACAGTAACAGCATTGTCTATACACTGAAAAGAGAGTGGCGGAGACAAGAACTCAATTTGCAACATTAAACATGTGATTAAAGCACAGGAATCTCCTTTCCGACACTGACTGAATATTCTCGTACACACTCAGCCCCCACACTTCTGTAATTACCTTATCTGTTCAGCATGAGTTTTCTTCAGCTGTTCTCTTTCTGAATTTGGCTCCCTTGAAGACTAACCCCGGTGAAAACAAGCGTCTTTCGTTCTCAAACCGGGGTTATTGCCTGGAATTCTCAGCTTTTGCAGCAGGAATGCTTCAGCCAGGAAAACAGGTCCTTCTCCCAGCTCTGCCAAATCCCGACTGTCCTCCCCCTCTCTTCAAGCTCCCCCAGCAAGACTCTCATCACTGCCTCTAGCATGATACTTGCTATGACGCTGCTCCAATCAGAATCAATCATGCCATCTCCTCCCTCACTGCACAATGGCTCATTTCTACAGTAATTATTTGTAACCAACTGATTTCCTGTTCCTTCGAGCCCTTTTGCTTCCTGTAGTTATGTGGACAGAGCAGCAGAGAAAAAGAAAAAAATGAATGTGAGTTTAAAAGTTCACTTTCAGAGTAGGCCTAATTCTGCAGTGGAGACACATTTTTATTAGTGGGTTATGTTAAATGCAGTTTTATTAGTCAGGTTATTTATTAATAATGTTAGTTATTAATTTTCAAATGTGTCTCTTGCACCACAGGCATTTCAGGTGAAAAATAGTGTGCATTTTTGAGTGTGCACGTGTGCTTTTAACTGTAAAAATAGATTTGCATCTTATATGTTAAAATCGTTTTTGACTGAATAGCCTGTCTTTACTTATATGTCCATGTTAATCTGGCAACACATATAGCAATGCACCACACCCATGTGGTGGTGCTGCATCAAAAATAATTGCTATCTGTGCAGTAGTGCTGTACTCTGTGCTGTAACACGCCAAATATCCTTACAGTCTCAAGATTGAAATGGGAAGGATTTGGATATCACATCTCTTGCTATAGGAAGGGTCTCAGGTTTTTTATTAGAAACATTGAGATATCACATCTCATGCTATAGGAAGGGTTTCAGGATTGGAATGGAAGGATTTGGATATCACATCTCATGCTAAAGGAAGGGTCTCAGGTTTGGAAGGGGAAGGATTTGAATATCATATCTCATGTTATAGGGCGGGTCCCAGGTTTGGTATTAGAAGCATTGAGATATCACATCTCATGGTATAGGAAGGGTCTCAGAATTTGAATGGGAAGGAGTTGGATATCACATCTCATCCAATAGGAAGGGTCTCAGGTTTGGAATGGAAAGGAATTGGATATCACATCATGTTATAGGAAGGATCTCAGGATTGGAATGGGAAGGATTTGGATATCCCTTCTCATGCTATAGGAAGTGTCTCAGGTTGGAATGGGAAGGTGTTGGATATCACATCTCGTTATAGGAAGGGTCTCAGGATTGGAATGGGAAGGATTTGGATATCACATTTCTTGCTATAGGAAGGATCTCAGGTTTTTTATTAGAAACATTGAGCTATCACATCTCATGCTATAGGAAGGGTTTCAGGATTGGAATGGGAAGGATTTGGATATCACATCTCATGCTAAAGGAAGGGTCTCAGGTTTGGAAGGGGAAGGATTTGGATATCATATCTCATGTTATAGGACGGGTCCCATGTTTGGTATTAGAAGCATTGAGATATCACATCTCATGCTTTAGGAGGAGTCTCAGGATTGGAATGGGAAAGAGTTGGATATCACGTCTCATGTTATTCGAAGGGTCTCAGGATTGGAATGGCAAGGAGTTGGATATCACATCTCATGCTAAAGGAAGGGTCTCAGGTTTGATAGAAGCATTGAGATATCACATCTCATGCTATAGGAAGGAACTCAGGATTGCAATGGGAAGGAGTTGGATATCACATCTCATGCCATAGGATGGGTCATCAGGTTTGGTATAAGCATTGAGATATCACATCTCTGCTATCGGAAGGGTCTCAGGATAGGAATGGGAAGGACTTAGATATAACATCTCATACTATAGGGAGGGTCTCAGTTTTGATATTAGAAGCATTGAGCTATCACATCTCATGCTATCGGAAGGGTCTCAGGATTGGAATGGGATGGAGTTGGATATCACATCTCATGTTTTAGGACGGGTCTCAGGTTTGGTATTAGAAGCATTGAGATATCACATCTCATGGTATAGGAAGGGTCTCAGGATTGGAATGGGAAGGAGCTGGCTATCACATCTCAAGCTACCTCAGGATTGGAATGGGAAGGAGTTTGATATCACATCTCAATCTATAGGAAGGGTCTCAGGTTTGGAAAGGGAAGGATTTGGATTTCACATCTCATGTTATAGGATGGTTCTCATGTTTGGTTTTAGTAGCATTGAGATATCACATCTCATGCTATCGGAAGGGTCTCAGGTTTGGAAAGGGAAGGATTTGGAGTTCACATGTTATAGGATGGTTCTCAGGTTTGGTTTTAGAAGCATTAAGATATAACATCTCATGTTTTAGGACGGGTCTCAGGTTTGGTATTAGAAGCATTGAAATATCACATCTCATGGTATAGGAAGGGTCTCAGGATTGGAATGGGAAGGAGTTGGATATCACATTGAATGGGAAGGAGTTTGATATCACATCTCAAGCTATAGGAAGGGTCTCAGGTTTGGAAAGGGAATGATTTGGATTTCACATCTCATGTTATAGGATGGTTCTCATGTTTGGTTTTAGAAGCATTGAGATATCACATCTCATGCTATCGGAAGGGTCTCAGGTTTGGGAAGGGAAGGATTGGGATTTCACATCTCATGTTATAGGATGGTTCTCATGTTTGTTTTTAGAAGCATTGAGATATCAAATCTCATGCTATTGGAAGGGTCTCAGGTTTGGAATGGGAAGGAGTTGGATATCACATCTCATGTTATAGGAAGGATCTCAGGTTTGGTATTAGAAGCACTGAGATATCACATCTCATGCTATAGGAAGGGTCTCAGGATTGGAATGTGAAGGATTTGGATATCACATCATACTAAAGGTAGGGTCTCAGGTTTGGTATAAGCATTGAGATATCACATCTCTGGTATCGGAAGGGTCTCAGGATTGGATTGGGAAGGAGTTGGATATCCCTTCTCATGCTATAGGAAGGGTCTCAGGTTGGAATGGGAAGCAGTTGGATATCACATCTCATGCTATAGGAAGGGTCTCAAGATTGAAATGGGAAGGATTTGGATATCACATCTCTTGCTATAGGAAGGGTCTCAGGTTTTTTTATTAGAAACATTGAGATATCACATCTCATGCTATAGGAAGGGTTTCAGGATTGGAATGGGAAGGATTTGGATATCACATCTCATGCTAAAGGAAGGGTCTCAGGTTTGGAAGGGGAAGGATTTGGATATCATATCTCATGTTATAGGGCGGGTCCCAGGTTTGGTATTAGAAGCATTGAGATATCACATCTCATGGAATAGGAAGGGTCTCAGGATTGGAATAGGAAGGAGTTGGATATCACATCTCATCCAATAGGAAGGGTCTCAGGTTTGGAATGGGAAGGAATTGGATATCACATCATGTTATAGGAAGGATCTCAGGATTGGAATGGGAAGGATTTGGATATCCCTTCTCATGCTATAGGAAGTGTCTCAGGTTGGAATGGGAAGGAGTTGGATATCACATCTCGTTATAGGAACTGTCTAAGGATTGGAATGGGAAGGATTTGGATATCACATCTCTTGCTATAGGAAGGGTCTCAGGTTTTTTATTAGAAACATTGAGCTATCACATCTCATGCTATAGGAAGGGTTTCAGGATTGGAATGGGAAGGATTTGGATATCACATCTCATGCTAAAGGAAGGGTCTCAGGTTTGGAAGGGGAAGGATTTGGATATCACATCTCATGTTATAGGACGGGTCCCAGGTTTGGTATTAGAAGCATTGAGATATCACATCTCATGCTATAGGAGGAGTCTCAGGATTGGAATGGGAAGGAGTTGGATATCACGTCTCATGTTATAGGAAGGGTCTCGGGATTGGAATGGCAAGGAGTTGGATATCACATCTCATGCTATAGGGAGGGTCTCAGGTTTGATATTAGAAGCATTGAGATATCACATCTCATGCTATCGGAAGGGTCTCAGGATTGGAATGGGAAGGAGTTGGATACCACATATGCTAAAGGAAAGGTCTCAGGTTTGGAAGGGGAAGGATTTGGATCTCACATCTCATGTTTTAGGACGGGTCTCGGGTTTGGTATTAGAAGCCTTGAGATATCACATCTCATGGTATAATAAGGGTCTCAGGATTGGAATGGGAAGGAGTTCGATATCACATCTCAAGCTATCTCAGGATTGGAATGGGAAGGAGTTTGATATCACATCTCGAGCTATAGGAAGGGTCTCAGGTTTGGGAAGGGAAGGATTCGGATTTCACATCTCGTTATAGGATGGTTCTCATGTTTGTTTTTAGAAGCATTGAGATATCAAATCTCATGCTATTGGAAGGGTCTCAGGTTTGGAATGGGAAGGAGTTGGATATCACATCTCATGTTATAGGAAGGATCTCAGGTTTGGTATTAGAAGCATTGAGATATCACATCTCATGCTATAGGAAGGGTCTCAGGATTGGAATGTGAAGGATTTGGATATCACATCATACTAAAGTTAGGGTCTCAGGTTTGGTATAAGCATTGAGATATCACATCTATGCTATCGGAGGGGTCTCAGGATTGGATTGGGAAGGAGTTGGATATCCCTTCTCATGCTATAGGAAGGGTCTCAGGTTGGAATGGGAAGGAGTTGGATATCACATCTCATGCTATAGGAAGGGTCTCAAGATTGATATGGGAAGGTTTTGGATATCACATCTCTTGCTATAGGAAGGGTCTCAGGTTTTTTATTAGAAACATTGAGATATCACATCTCATGCTATAGGAAGGGTTTCAGGATTGGTATGGGAAGGATTTGGATATCACATCTCATGCTAAAGGAAGGGTCTCGGGTTTGGAAGGGGAAGGATTTGGATATCATATCTCATGTTATAGGGCGGGCCCCAGGTTTGGTATTAGAAGCATTGAGATATCACATCTCATGGTATAGGAAGGGTCTCAGGATTGGAATGGGAAGGAGTTGGATATCACATCTCATCCAATAGGAAGGGTCTCAGGTTTGGAATGGGAAGGAATTGGATATCACATCATGTTATAGGAAGGATCTCAGGATTGGAATGGGAAGGATTTGGATATCCCTTCTCATGCTATAGGAAGTGTCTCAGGTTGGAATGGGAAGGAGTTGGATATCACATCTCGTTATAGGAAGCGTCTCAGGATTGGAATGGGAAGGAGTTTGATATCACATCTCGAGCTATAGGAAGGGTCTCAGGTTTGGGAAGGGAAGGATTCGGATTTCACATCTCGTTATTGGATGGTTCTCATGTTTGTTTTTAGAAGCATTGAGATATCAAATCTCATGCTATTGGAAGGGTCTCAGGTTTGGAATGGGAAGGAGTTGGATATCACATCTCATGTTATAGGAAGGATCTCAGGTTTGGTATTAGAAGCATTGAGATATCACATCTCATGCTATAGGAAGGGTCTCAGGATTGGAATATGAAGGATTTGGATATCACATCATACTAAAGGTAGGGTCTCAGGTTTGGTATAAGCATTGAGATATCACATCTCTGCTATCGGAAGGGTCTCAGGATTGGATTGGGAAGGAGTTGGATATCCCTTCTCATGCTATAGGAAGGGTCTCAGGTTGGAATGGGAAGGAGTTGGATATCACATCTCATGCTATAGGAAGGGTCTCAAGATTGAAATGGGAAGGAATTGGATATCACATCATGTTATAGGAAGGATCTCAGGATTGGAATGAGAAGGATTTGGATATCCCTTCTCATGCTATAGGAAGTGTCTCAGGTTGGAATGGGAAGGAGTTGGATATCACATCTCGTTATAGGAAGGGTCTCAGGATTGGAATGGGAAGGATTTGGATATCACATCTCTTGCTATAGGAAGGGTCTCAGGTTTTTTATTAGAAACATTGAGCTATCACATCTCATGCTATAGGAAGGGTTTCAGGATTGGAATGGGAAGGATTGGATATCACATCTCATGCTATCGGAAGGGTCTCAGGATAGGAATGGGAAGGACTTAGATATCACATCTCATACTATAGGGAGGGTCTCAGTTTTGATATTAGAAGCATTGAGCTATCACATCTCATGCTATCGGAAGGGTCTCAGGATTGGAATGGGATGGAGTTGGATATCACATCTCAAGCTATCTCGGGATTGGAATGGGAAGGAGTTTGATATCACATCTCAAGCAATACGAAGGGTCTCAGGTTTGGAAGGGGAAGGATTTGGATCTCACATCTCATGTTTTAGGACGGGTCTCAGGTTTGGTATTAGAAGCATTGAGATATCACATCTCATGGTATAGGAAGGGTCTCAGGATTGGAATGGGAAGGAGTTGGCTATCACATCTCAAGCTATCTCAGGATTGGAATGGGAAGGAGTTTGATATCACATCTCAAGCTATAGGAAGGGTCTCAGGTTTGGAAAGGGAAGGATTTGGATTTCACATCTCATGTTATAGGATGGTTCTCATGTTTGGTTTTAGTAGCATTGAGATATCACATCTCATGCTATCGGAAGGGTCTCAGGTTTGGAAAGGGAAGGATTTGGAGTTCACATGTTATAGGATGGTTCTCAGGTTTGGATTTAGAAGAATTAAGATATAACATCTCATGCTATAGGAAGCGTCTCAGGTTTGGAATGGGAAGGAGTTGATATCACATCTCATGCTAAAGGAAAGGTCTCAGGTTTGGAAGGGGAAGGATTTGGATCTCACATCTCATGTTTTAGGACGGGTCTCAGGTTTGGTATTAGAAGCATTGAAATATCACATCTCATGGTATAGGAAGGGTCTCAGGATTGGAATTGGAAGGAGTTGGATAACACATTGAATGGGAAGGAGTTTGATATCACATCTCAAGCTATAGGAAGGGTCTCAGGTTTGGAAAGGGAATGATTTGGATTTCACATTTCATGTTATAGGATGGTTCTCATGTTTGGTTTTAGAAGCATTGAGATATCACATCTCATGCTATCGGAAGGGTCTCAGGTTTGGAATGGGAAGTAGTTTGATATCACATCTCATGTTATAGGAAGGATCTCAGGTTTGGTATTAGAAGCATTGACATATCACATCTCATGCTATAGGAAGGGTCTCAGGATTGGAATCGGAAGGAGTTGTATATGACATCTCATGCCATAGGAAGGGTCTCAGGTTTGGTATAAGCATTGAGATATCACATCTCTGCTATCGGAAGGGTCTCAGGATTGGAATGGGAAGGAGTTGGATATCCCATCTTGTTATAGGAAGGGTCTCAGGTTTGGTATTAGAAGCATTGAGATATCACATCTCATGCTATAGGACGGGTCCCAGGTTTGGTATTAGAAGCATTGAGATATCACATCTCATGCTATAGGAGGAGTCTCAGGATTGGAATGGGAAGGAGTTGGATATCACGTCTCATGTTATAGGAAGGGTCTCAGGAATGGAATGGCAAGGAGTTGGATATCACATCTCATGCTATAGGGAGGGTCTCAGGTTTGATATTAGAAGCATTGAGATATCACATCTCATGCTATCGGAAGGGTCTCAGGATTGGAATGGGAAGGAGTTGGATATCACATATGCTAAAGGAAAGGTCTCAGGTTTGGAAGGGGAAGGATTTGGATCTCACATCTCATGTTTTAGGACGGGTCTCAGGTTTGGTATTAGAAGCCTTGAGATATCACATCTCATGGTATAATAAGGGTCTCAGGATTGGAATGGGAAGGAGTTGGATATCACATCTCAAACTATCTCAGGATTGGAATGGGAAGGAGTTTGATATCACATCTCGAGCTATAGGAAGGGTCTCAGGTTTGGGAAGGGAAGGATTCGGATTTCACATCTCGTTATAGGATGGTTCTCATGTTTGTTTTTAGAAGCATTGAGATAATAAATCTCATGCTATTGGAAGGGTCTCAGGTTTGGAATGGGAAGGAGTTGGATATCACATCTCATGTTATAGGAAGGATCTCAGGTTTGGTATTAGAAGCATTGAGATATCACATCTCATGCTATAGGAAGGGTCTCAGGATTGGAATGTGAAGGATTTGGATATCACATCATACTAAAGGTACGGTCTCAGGTTTGGTATAAGCATTGAGATATCACATCTCTGCTATCGGAAGGGTCTCAGGATTGGATTGGGAAGGAGTTGGATATCCCTTCTCATGCTATAGGAAGGGTCTCAGGTTTGGAAAGGGAAGGATTTGGATTTCACATCTCATGTTATAGGAAGGATCTCAGGTTTGGTATTAGAAGCATTGAGATATCACATCTCATGCTATCCGAAGGGTCTCAGGTTTGGTATAAGCATTGAGATATCACATCTCTGTTATCGGAAGGGTCTCAGGATTGGAATGGGAAGGACTTGGATATCACAATTCATGTTATAGGAAGGGTCTCAGGTTTGGTATTAGAAGCATTGAGATATCACATCTCATGCTATAGGAAGGGTCTCAGGATTGGAATGGGAAGGACTTGGATATCACATCTCATGTTATAGGAAGGGTCTCAGGTTTGGTATTAGAAGCATTGAGATATCACATCTCATGCTATAGGAAGGGTCTCAGGAATGGAATGGGAAGGGCTTGGATATCACATCTCATGATACAGGAAGGGTCTAAGGTTTGGAAAGGGAAGGATTTGGATATCACATCTCATGTTATTGGACCGGTCTCAGGTTTGGTATTAGAAGCATTGAGATATCAAGTCTCATGGTATAGGACGGGAGTTTGATATCACATCTCATGCCATGGTATGGGTCTCAGGTTTTGTAGAAGCATTGGGATATCACATCTCATGCTATCTGAAGGGTATCAGGATTGGATTTGGAAGGAGTTGGATATCCCATCTCATGCTATAGGAAGGGTCTCAGGATTGGAATGGGAAAGACTTGGATATCACATCTCATGTTGTAGGAAGGCTCTCAGGTTTGGAAAGGGAAGGAGTTGGATATCACATTTCATGTTAGAGGTAGGATCTCAGGTTTGGTATTAGAGGCATTGAGATATCACATCTCATGCTATCAGAAGGGTATCAGGATTGGAATGGGAAGGAGTTGCATATCACATCGCATGCTAAAGGGAGGGTCTCAGGTTTGGAAGGGGAAGGATTTGGATATCACATCTTATGTTATAGGAAGGATCTCAGGTTTGGTATTAGAAGCATTGAGATATCACATCTCATGCTATCGGAAGGATCTCAGGTTTGGTATTAGAAGCATTGAGATATCACATCTCATGCTATAGGAAGGGTCTCAGGATTGGAATGGGAAGCTGTTGGATATCACATCTCATGTTATAGGAAGGATCTCAGGTTTGGTATTAGAAGCATATAGATATCACATCTCATGCTATAGGAAGGGTCTCATGATTGGAATGGGAAGGAGTTGGATATCACATCTCATGCTAAAGGAAGGGTCTCAGTTTTGGTAGAAGCATTGCGATATCACATCTCATGCTATAGGAAGGATCTCAGGTTTGGTATTAGAAGCATTGAGATATCACATCTCATGCTATAGGAAGGGTCTCAGGATTGGAATCGGAAGGAGTTGGATATCACGTCTCATGTTATAGGAAGGGTCTCAGGATTGGAATGGGAAGGAGTTGGATATCACATCTCGAGCTATAGGAAGGGTCTCAGGTTTGGGAAGGGAAGGATTGGGATTTCACATCTCGTTATAGGATGGTTCTCATGTTTGTTTTTAGAAGCATTGAGATATCAAATCTCATGCTGTTGGAAGGGTCTCAGGTTTGGAATGGGAAGGAGTTGGATATCACATCTCATGTTATAGGAAGGATCTCAGGTTTGGTATTAGAAGCATTGAGATATCACATATCATGCTATAGGAGGAGTCTCAGGATTGGAATGGGAACGAGTTCGATATCACGTCTCATGTTATAGGAAGGGTCTCAGGATTGGAATGGCAAGGAGTTGGATATTACATCTCATGCTATAGGGAGGGTCTCAGGTTTGATATTAGAAGCATTGAGATATCACATCTCATGCTATCGGAAGGGTCTCAGGATTGGAATGGGAAGGGGTTGAATATCACATATGCTAAAGGAAAGGTCTCAGGATTGGAAGGGGAAGGATTTGGATCTCACATCTCATGTTTTAGGAAGGATCTCAGGTTTGGTATTAGAAGCATTGAGATATCACATCTCATGCTATAGGAAGGGTCTCAGGATTGGAATGTGAAGGATTTGGATATCACATCATACTAAAGGTAGGGTCTCAGGTTTGGTATAAGCATTGAGATATCACATCTCTGCTATCGGAAGGGTCTCAGGATTGGATTGGGAAGGAGTTGGATATCCCTTCTCATGCTATAGGAAGGGTCTCAGGTTGGAATGGAAAGGAGTTGGATATCACATCTCATGCTATAGGAAGGGTCTTGTAGGGTATTTTGTGGAGATTTGGGGCCTGACGGTATTTTCTTACCGCCGAAAAATAACTTAGCAACAATCACTCCTTGTATTCAGATTGGGCCATGTACAACAATAATACAGTGGACATGCATTATTTCAGCACACAGACATGCGTATTTGGTATGCGTGGTTGGTATGCGTGGTTGGTGGTATTTTGGTGAGCATAATTCCCTTGTTTTATTTGTGGCCCCAATATCCAGAACCCCTTATTTTTGCTTAGATTTTTCGTGTAATCACTAGAGAGACCTCAGGCTTGCATTTCAGGAACACCACATTTTCATTTTTAGTGTGCCACCATGGGCAATTTCTCTCTGTCTTATCTACGGCAGCGAGCTATCATGTGGTATTTTCACTATCTTATATACGGTAGTGAACTATGTCCCGGGCCTCCCTTTTTGCCGACTCATAGACCTCCGACAAACTACAACACACACAGTTAGTTATAACTGCTCATACTGAATTACATTGTGCACACGGCTGCAGCCAAATTTGATGTTTAGCTACCTTGAAAATGACAATTGCACTGTCTAAACATCTCCCCACATCATCAGCACTGTTTTGGTAAATATAAAACACACCACTCGTCTGCTTTCAAATATTTTTGTGTATTATAAAAGTTGTATTTAAACACGATCTCACTCTTTACAGAAATAAATAAAATAGCACAGTAACAGCATTGTCTATACACTGAAAAGAGAGTGGCGGAGACAAGAACTCAATTTGCAACATTAAACATGTGATTAAAGCACAGGAATCTCCTTTCCGACACTGACTGAATATTCTCGTACACACTCAGCCCCCACACTTCTGTAATTACCTTATCTGTTCAGCATGAGTTTTCTTCAGCTGTTCTCTTTCTGAATTTGGCTCCCTTGAAGACTAACCCCGGTGAAAACAAGCGTCTTTCGTTCTCAAACCGGGGTTATTGCCTGGAATTCTCAGCTTTTGCAGCAGGAATGCTTCAGCCAGGAAAACAGGTCCTTCTCCCAGCTCTGCCAAATCCCGACTGTCCTCCCCCTCTCTTCAAGCTCCCCCAGCAAGACTCTCATCACTGCCTCTAGCATGATACTTGCTATGACGCTGCTCCAATCAGAATCAATCATGCCATCTCCTCCCTCACTACACAATGGCTCATTTCTACAGTAATTATTTGTAACCAACTGATTTCCTGTTCCTTCGAGCCCTTTTGCTTCCTGTAGTTATGTGGACAGAGCAGCAGAGAAAAAGAAAAAAATGAATGTGCGTTTAAAAGTTCACTTTCAGAGTAGGCCTAATTCTGCAGTGGAGACACATTTTTATTAGTGGGTTATGTTAAATGCAGTTTTATTAGTCAGGTTATTTATTAATAATGTTAGTTATTAATTTTCAAATGTGTCTCTTGCACCACAGGCATTTCAGGTGAAAAATAGTGTGCATTTTTGAGTGTGCACGTGTGCTTTTAACTGTAAAAATAGATTTGCATCTTATATGTTAAAATCGTTTTTGACTGAATAGCCTGTCTTTACTTATATGTCCATGTTAATCTGGCAACACATATAGCAATGCACCACACCCATGTGGTGGTGCTGCATCAAAAATAATTGCTATCTGTGCAGTAGTGCTGTACTCTGTGCTGTAACACGCCAAATATCCTTACAGTCTCAAGATTGAAATGGGAAGGATTTGGATATCACATCTCTTGGTATAGGAAGGGTCTCAGGTTTTTTATTAGAAACATTGAGATATCACATCTCATGCTATAGGAAGGGTTTCAGGATTGGAATGGAAGGATTTGGATATCACATCTCATGCTAAAGGAAGGGTCTCATGTTTGGAAGGGGAAGGATTTGGATATCATATCTCATGTTATAGGGCGGGTCCCAGGTTTGGTATTAGAAGCATTGAGATATCACATCTCATGGTATAGGAAGGGTCTCAGAATTTGAATGGGAAGGAGTTGGATATCACATCTCATCCAATAGGAAGGGTCTCAGGTTTGGAATGGAAAGGAATTGGATATCACATCATGTTATAGGAAGGATCTCAGGATTGGAATGGGAAGGATTTGGATATCCCTTCTCATGCTATAGGAAGTGTCTCAGGTTGGAATGGGAAGGTGTTGGATATCACATCTCGTTATAGGAAGGGTCTCAGGATTGGAATGGGAAGGATTTGGATATCACATTTCTTGCTATAGGAAGGGTCTCAGGTTTTTTATTAGAAACATTGAGCTATCACATCTCAAGCTATAGGAAGGGTTTCAGGATTGGAATGGGAAGGATTTGGATATCACATCTCATGCTAAAGGAAGGGTCTCAGGTTTGGAAGGGGAAGGATTTGGATATCATATCTCATGTTATAGGACGGGTCCCATGTTTGGTATTAGAAGCATTGAGATATCACATCTCATGCTTTAGGAGGAGTCTCAGGATTGGAATGGGAAGGAGTTGGATATCACGTCTCATGTTATTCGAAGGGTCTCAGGATTGGAATGGCAAGGAGTTGGATATCACATCTCATGCTAAAGGAAGGGTCTCAGGTTTGATAGAAGCATTGAGATATCACATCTCATGCTATAGGAAGGAACTCAGGATTGCAATGGGAAGGAGTTGGATATCACATCTCATGCCATAGGATGGGTCATCAGGTTTGGTATAAGCATTGAGATATCACATCTCTGCTATCGGAAGGGTCTCAGGATAGGAATGGGAAGGACTTAGATATAACATCTCATACTATAGGGAGGGTCTCAGTTTTGATATTAGAAGCATTGAGCTATCACATCTCATGCTATCGGAAGGGTCTCAGGATTGGAATGGGATGGAGTTGGATATCACATCTCAAGCTATCTCGGGATTGGAATGGAAAGGAGTTTGATATCACATCTCAAGCTATAGGAAGGGTCTCAGGTTTGGAAGGGGAAGAATTTGGATCTCACATCTCATGTTTTAGGACGGGTCTCAGGTTTGGTATTAGAAGCATTGAGATATCACATCTCATGGTATAGGAAGGGTCTCAGGATTGGAATGGGAAGGAGCTGGCTATCACATCTCAAGCTACCTCAGGATTGGAATGGGAAGGAGTTTGATATCACATCTCAATCTATAGGAAGGGTCTCAGGTTTGGAAAGGGAAGGATTTGGATTTCACATCTCATGTTATAGGATGGTTCTCATGTTTGGTTTTAGTAGCATTGAGATATCACATCTCATGCTATCGGAAGGGTCTCAGGTTTGGAAAGGGAAGGATTTGGAGTTCACATGTTATAGGATGGTTCTCAGGTTTGGTTTTAGAAGCATTAAGATATAACATCTCATGTTTTAGGACGGGTCTCAGGTTTGGTATTAGAAGCATTGAAATATCACATCTCATGGTATAGGAAGGGTCTCAGGATTGGAATGGGAAGGAGTTGGATATCACATTGAATGGGAAGGAGTTTGATATCACATCTCAAGCTATAGGAAGGGTCTCAGGTTTGGAAAGGGAATGATTTGGATTTCACATCTCATGTTATAGGATGGTTCTCATGTTTGGTTTTAGAAGCATTGAGATATCACATCTCATGCTATCGGAAGGGTCTCAGGTTTGGGAAGGGAAGGATTGGGATTTCACATCTCATGTTATAGGATGGTTCTCATGTTTGTTTTTAGAAGCATTGAGATATCAAATCTCATGCTATTGGAAGGGTCTCAGGTTTGGAATGGGAAGGAGTTGGATATCACATCTCATGTTATAGGAAGGATCTCAGGTTTGGTATTAGAAGCACTGAGATATCACATCTCATGCTATAGGAAGGGTCCCAGGATTGGAATGTGAAGGATTTGGATATCACATCATACTAAAGGTAGGGTCTCAGGTTTGGTATAAGCATTGAGATATCACATCTCTGGTATCGGAAGGGTCTCAGGATTGGATTGGGAAGGAGTTGGATATCCCTTCTCATGCTATAGGAAGGGTCTCAGGTTGGAATGGGAAGCAGTTGGATATCACATCTCATGCTATAGGAAGGGTCTCAAGATTGAAATGGGAAGGATTTGGATATCACATCTCTTGCTATAGGAAGGGTCTCAGGTTTTTTTATTAGAAACATTGAGATATCACATCTCATGCTATAGGAAGGGTTTCAGGATTGGAATGGGAAGGATTTGGATATCACATCTCATGCTAAAGGAAGGGTCTCAGGTTTGGAAGGGGAAGGATTTGGATATCATATCTCATGTTATAGGGCGGGTCCCAGGTTTGGTATTAGAAGCATTGAGATATCACATCTCATGGTATAGGAAGGGTCTCAGGATTGGAATAGGAAGGAGTTGGATATCACATCTCATCCAATAGGAAGGGTCTCAGGTTTGGAATGGGAAGGAATTGGATATCACATCATGTTATGGGAAGGATCTCAGGATTGGAATGGGAAGGATTTGGATATCCCTTCTCATGCTATAGGAAGTGTCTCAG
Organism: Ambystoma mexicanum; assembly: GCF_040938575.1. Lineage (NCBI taxonomy): Eukaryota > Metazoa > Chordata > Amphibia > Caudata > Ambystomatidae > Ambystoma > Ambystoma mexicanum. The sequence goes on from NC_090934.1 coordinate 1,158,369,053, forward strand.
GTTGGAATGGGAAGGAGTTGGATATCACATCTCGTTATAGGAACGGTCTAAGGATTGGAATGGGAAGGATTTGGATATCACATCTCTTGCTATAGGAAGGGTCTCAGGTTTTTTATTAGAAAAATTGAGCTATCACATCTCATGCTATAGGAAGGGTTTCAGGATTGGAATGGGAAGGATTTGGATATCACATCTCATGCTAAAGGAAGGGTCTCAGGTTTGGAAGGGGAAGGATTTGGATATCACATCTCATGTTATAGGACGGGTCCCAGGTTTGGTATTAGAAGCATTGAGATATCACATCTCATGCTATAGGAGGAGTCTCAGGATTGGAATGGGAAGGAGTTGGATATCACGTCTCATGTTATAGGAAGGGTCTCGGGATTGGAATGGCAAGGAGTTGGATATCACATCTCATGCTATAGGGAGGGTCTCAGGTTTGATATTAGAAGCATTGAGATATCACATCTCATGCTATCGGAAGGGTCTCAGGATTGGAATGGGAAGGAGTTGGATACCACATATGCTAAAGGAAAGGTCTCAGGTTTGGAAGGGGAAGGATTTGGATCTCACATCTCATGTTTTAGGACGGGTCTCGGGTTTGGTATTAGAAGCCTTGAGATATCACATCTCATGGTATAATAAGGGTCTCAGGATTGGAATGGGAAGGAGTTCGATATCACATCTCAAGCTATCTCAGGATTGGAATGGGAAGGAGTTTGATATCACATCTCGAGCTATAGGAAGGGTCTCAGGTTTGGGAAGGGAAGGATTCGGATTTCACATCTCGTTATAGGATGGTTCTCATGTTTGTTTTTAGAAGCATTGAGATATCAAATCTCATGCTATTGGAAGGGTCTCAGGTTTGGAATGGGAAGGAGTTGGATATCACATCTCATGTTATAGGAAGGATCTCAGGTTTGGTATTAGAAGCATTGAGATATCACATCTCATGCTATAGGAAGGGTCTCAGGATTGGAATGTGAAGGATTTGGATATCACATCATACTAAAGTTAGGGTCTCAGGTTTGGTATAAGCATTGAGATATCACATCTATGCTATCGGAGGGGTCTCAGGATTGGATTGGGAAGGAGTTGGATATCCCTTCTCATGCTATAGGAAGGGTCTCAGGTTGGAATGGGAAGGAGTTGGATATCACATCTCATGCTATAGGAAGGGTCTCAAGATTGATATGGGAAGGTTTTGGATATCACATCTCTTGCTATAGGAAGGGTCTCAGGTTTTTTATTAGAAACATTGAGATATCAAATCTCATGCTATAGGAAGGGTTTCAGGATTGGTATGGGAAGGATTTGGATATCACATCTCATGCTAAAGGAAGGGTCTCAGGTTTGGAAGGGGAAGGATTTGGATATCATATCTCATGTTATAGGGCGGGCCCCAGGTTTGGTATTAGAAGCATTGAGATATCACATCTCATGGTATAGGAAGGGTCTCAGGATTGGAATGGGAAGGAGTTGGATATCACATCTCATCCAATAGGAAGGGTCTCAGGTTTGGAATGGGAAGGAATTGGATATCACATCATGTTATAGGAAGGATCTCAGGATTGGAATGGGAAGGATTTGGATATCCCTTCTCATGCTATAGGAAGTGTCTCAGGTTGGAATGGGAAGGAGTTGGATATCACATCTCGTTATAGGAAGCGTCTCAGGATTGGAATGGGAAGGAGTTTGATATCACATCTCGAGCTATAGGAAGGGTCTCAGGTTTGGGAAGGGAAGGATTCGGATTTCACATCTCGTTATTGGATGGTTCTCATGTTTGTTTTTAGAAGCATTGAGATATCAAATCTCATGCTATTGGAAGGGTCTCAGGTTTGGAATGGGAAGGAGTTGGATATCACATCTCATGTTATAGGAAGGATCTCAGGTTTGGTATTAGAAGCATTGAGATATCACATCTCATGCTATAGGAAGGGTCTCAGGATTGGAATGTGAAGGATTTGGATATCACATCATACTAAAGGTAGGGTCTCAGGTTTGGTATAAGCATTGAGATATCACATCTCTGCTATCGGAAGGGTCTCAGGATTGGATTGGGAAGGAGTTGGATATCCCTTCTCATGCTATAGGAAGGGTCTCAGGTTGGAATGGGAAGGAGTTGGATATCACATCTCATGCTATAGGAAGGGTCTCAAGATTGAAATGGGAAGGAATTGGATATCACATCATGTTATAGGAAGGATCTCAGGATTGGAATGAGAAGGATTTGGATATCCCTTCTCATGCTATAGGAAGTGTCTCAGGTTGGAATGGGAAGGAGTTGGATATCACATCTCGTTATAGGAAGGGTCTCAGGATTGGAATGGGAAGGATTTGGATATCACATCTCTTGCTATAGGAAGGGTCTCAGGTTTTTTATTAGAAACATTGAGCTATCACATCTCATGCTATAGGAAGGGTTTCAGGATTGGAATGGGAAGGATTGGATATCACATCTCATGCTATCGGAAGGGTCTCAGGATAGGAATGGGAAGGACTTAGATATCACATCTCATACTATAGGGAGGGTCTCAGTTTTGATATTAGAAGCATTGAGCTATCACATCTCATGCTATCGGAAGGGTCTCAGGATTGGAATGGGATGGAGTTGGATATCACATCTCAAGCTATCTCGGGATTGGAATGGGAAGGAGTTTGATATCACATCTCAAGCAATACGAAGGGTCTCAGGTTTGGAAGGGGAAGGATTTGGATCTCACATCTCATGTTTTAGGACGGGTCTCAGGTTTGGTATTAGAAGCATTGAGATATCACATCTCATGGTATAGGAAGGGTCTCAGGATTGGAATGGGAAGGAGTTGGCTATCACATCTCAAGCTATCTCAGGATTGGAATGGGAAGGAGTTTGATATCACATCTCAAGCTATAGGAAGGGTCTCAGGTTTGGAAAGGGAAGGATTTGGATTTCACATCTCATGTTATAGGATGGTTCTCATGTTTGTTTTTAGTAGCATTGAGATATCACATCTCATGCTATCGGAAGGGTCTCAGGTTTGGAAAGGGAAGGATTTGGAGTTCACATGTTATAGGATGGTTCTCAGGCTTGGATTTAGAAGAATTAAGATATAACATCTCATGCTATAGGAAGCGTCTCAGGTTTGGAATGGGAAGGAGTTGATGTCACATCTCATGCTAAAGGAAAGGTCTCAGGTTTGGAAGGGGAAGGATTTTGATCTCACATCTCATGTTTTAGGACGGGTCTCAGGTTTGGTATTAGAAGCATTGAAATATCACATCTCATGGTATAGGAAGGGTCTCAGGATTGGAATGGGAAGGAGTTGGATAACACATTGAATGGGAAGGAGTTTGATATCACATCTCAAGATATAGGAAGGGTCTCAGGTTTGGAAAGGGAATGATTTGGATTTCACATTTCATGTTATAGGATGGTTCTCATGTTTGGTTTTAGAAGCATTGAGATATCACATCTCATGCTATCGGAAGGGTCTCAGGTTTGGAATGGGAAGTAGTTTGATATCACATCTCATGTTATAGGAAGGATCTCAGGTTTGGTATTAGAAGCATTGAGATATCACATCTCATGCTATAGGAAGGGTCTCAGGATTGGAATCGGAAGGAGTTGTATATGACATCTCATGCCATAGGAAGGGTCTCAGGTTTGGTATAAGCATTGAGATATCACATCTCTGCTATCGGAAGGGTCTCAGGATTGGAATGGGAAGGAGTTGGATATCCCATCTTGTTATAGGAAGGGTCTCAGGTTTGGTATTAGAAGCATTGAGATATCACATCTCATGCTATAGGACGGGTCCCAGGTTTGGTATTAGAAGCATTGAGATATCACATCTCATGCTATAGGAGGAGTCTCAGGATTGGAATGGGAAGGAGTTGGATATCACGTCTCATGTTATAGGAAGGGTCTCAGGAATGGAATGGCAAGGAGTTGGATATCACATCTCATGCTATAGGGAGGGTCTCAGGTTTGATATTAGAAGCATTGAGATATCACATCTCATGCTATCGGAAGGGTCTCAGGATTGGAATGGGAAGGAGTTGGATATCACATATGCTAAAGGAAAGGTCTCAGGTTTGGAAGGGGAAGGATTTGGATCTCACATCTCATGTTTTAGGACGGGTCTCAGGTTTGGTATTAGAAGCCTTGAGATATCACATCTCATGGTATAATAAGGGTCTCAGGATTGGAATGGGAAGGAGTTGGATATCACATCTCAAACTATCTCAGGATTGGAATGGGAAGGAGTTTGATATCACATCTCGAGCTATAGGAAGGGTCTCAGGTTTGGGAAGGGAAGGATTCGGATTTCACATCTCGTTATAGGATGGTTCTCATGTTTGTTTTTAGAAGCATTGAGATAATAAATCTCATGCTATTGGAAGGGTCTCAGGTTTGGAATGGGAAGGAGTTGGATATCACATCTCATGTTATAGGAAGGATCTCAGGTTTGGTATTAGAAGCATTGAGATATCACATCTCATGCTATAGGAAGGGTCTCAGGATTGGAATGTGAAGGATTTGGATATCACATCATACTAAAGGTACGGTCTCAGGTTTGGTATAAGCATTGAGATATCACATCTCTGCTATCGGAAGGGTCTCAGGATTGGATTGGGAAGGAGTTGGATATCCCTTCTCATGCTATAGGAAGGGTCTCAGGTTTGGAAAGGGAAGGATTTGGATTTCACATCTCATGTTATAGGATGGTTCTCATGTTTGGTTTTAGTAGCATTGAGATATCACATCTCATGCTATCGGAAGGGTCTCAGGTTTGGAAAGGGAAGGATTTGGAGTTCACATGTTATAGGATGGTTCTCAGGTTTGGATTTAGAAGAATTAAGATATAACATCTCATGCTATAGGAAGGGTCTCAGGTTTGGAATGGGAAGGAGTTGATATCACATCTCATGCTAAAGGAAAGGTCTCAGGTTTGGAAGGGGAAGGATTTGGATCTCACATCTCATGTTTTAGGACGGGTCTCAGGTTTGGTATTAGAAGCATTGAAATATCACATCTCATGGTATAGGAAGGGTCTCAGGATTGGAATGGGAAGGAGTTGGATAACACATTGAATGAGAAGGAGTTTGATATCACATCTCAAGCTATAGGAAGGGTCTCAGGTTTGGAAAGGGAATGATTTGGATTTCACATTTCATGTTATAGGATGGTTCTCATGTTTGGTTTTAGAAGCATTGAGATATCACATCTCATGCTATCGGAAGGGTCTCAGGTTTGGAATGGGAAGTAGTTTGATATCACATCTCATGTTATAGGAAGGATCTCAGGTTTAGTATTAGAAGCATTGAGATATCACATCTCATGCTATAGGAAGGGTCTCAGGATTGGAATCGGAAGGAGTTGTATATGACATCTCATGCCATAGGAAGGGTCTCAGGTTTGGTATAAGCATTGAGATATCACATCTCTGCTATCGGAAGGGTCTCAGGATTGGAATGGGAAGGAGTTGGATATCCCATCTTGTTATAGGAAGGGTCTCAGGTTTGGTATTAGAAGCATTGGGATATCACATCTCATGCTATAGGACGGGTCCCAGGTTTGGTATTAGAAGCATTGAGATATCACATCTCATGCTATAGGAGGAGTCTCAGGATTGGAATGGGAAGGAGTTGGATATCACGTCTCATGTTATAGGAAGGGTCTCAGGATTGGAATGGCAAGGAGTTGGATATCACATCTCATGCTATAGGGAGGGTCTCAGGTTTGATATTAGAAGCATTGAGATATCACATCTCATGCTATCGGAAGGGTCTCAGGATTGGAATGGGAAGGAGTTGGATATCACATATGCTAAAGGAAAGGTCTCAGGTTTGGAAGGGGAAGGATTTGGATCTCACATCTCATGTTTTAGGACGGGTCTCAGGTTTGGTATTAGAAGCCTTGAGTTATCACATCTCATGGTATAATAAGGGTCTCAGGATTGGAATGGGAAGGAGTTGGATATCACATCTCAAACTATCTCAGGATTGGAATGGGAAGGAGTTTGATATCACTTCTCGAGCTATAGGAAGGGTCTCAGGTTTGGGAAGGGAAGGATTCGGATTTCACATCTCGTTATAGGATGGTTCTCATGTTTGTTTTTAGAAGCATTGAGATATCAAATCTCATGCTATTGGAAGGGTCTCAGGTTTGGAATGGGAAGGAGTTGGATATCACATCTCATGTTATAGGAAGGATCTCAGGTTTGGTATTAGAAGCATTGAGATATCACATCTCATGCTATAGGTAGGGTCTCAGGATTGGAATGTGAAGGATTTGGATATCACATCATACTAAAGGTACGGTCTCAGGTTTGGTATAAGCATTGAGATATCACATCTCTGCTATCGGAAGGGTCTCAGGATTGGATTGGGAAGGAGTTGGATATCCCTTCTCATGCTATAGGAAGGGTCTCAGGTTGGAATGGGAAGGAGTTGGATATCACATCTCATGCTATAGGAAGGGTCTCAAGATTGAAATGGGAAGGTTTTGGATATCACATCTCTTGCTATAGGAAGGGTCTCAGGTTTTTTATTAGAAACATTGAGATATCACATCTCATGCTATAGGAAGGGTTTCAGGATTGGAATGGGAAGGATTTGGATATCACATCTCATGCTAAAGGAAGGGTCTCAGGTTTGGAAGGGGAAGGATTTGCATATCATATCTCATGTTATAGGGCGGGTCCCAGGTTTGGTATTAGAAGCATTGAGATATCACATCTCATGGTATAGGAAGGGTCTCAGGATTGGAATGGGAAGGAGTTGGATATCACATCTCATCCAATAGGAAGGGTCTCAGGTTTGGAATGGGAAGGAATTGGATATCACATCATGTTATAGGAAGGATCTCAGGATTGGAATGGGAAGTATTTGGATATCCCTTCTCATGCTATAGGAAGTGTCTCAGGTTGGAATGGGAAGGAGTTGGATATCACATCTCGTTATAGGAAGGGTCTCAGGATTGGAATGGGAAGGATTTGGATATCACATCTCTTGCTATAGGAAGGGTCTCAGGTTTTTTATTAGAAACATTGAGCTATCACATCTCATGCTATAGGAAGGGTCTCAGGTTTGGAAGGGGAAGGATTTGGATATCATATCTCATGTTATAGGGCGGGTCCCATGTTTGGTATTAGAAGCATTGAGATATCACATCTCATGCTATAGGAGGAGTCTCAGGATTGGAATGGGAAGGAGTTGGATATCACGTCTCATGTTATAGGAAGGGTCTCAGAATTGGAATGGCAAGGAGTTGGATATCACATCTCATGCTAAAGGAAGGGTCTCAGGTTTGATAGAAGCATTGAGATATCATATCTCATGCTATAGGAAGGAACTCAGGATTGCAATGGGAATTAGTTGCATATCACATCTCATGCCATAGGATGGGTCATCAGGTTTGGTATAAGCATTGAGATATCACATCTCTGCTATCGGAAGGGTCTCAGGATAGGAATGGGATGGAGTTGGATATCACATATCAAGCTATAGGAAGGGTCTCAGGTTTGGAAGGGGAAGGATTTGGATCTCACATCTCATGTTTTAGGACGGGTCTCAGGTTTGGTATTAGAAGCATTGAGATATCACATCTCATGGTATAGGAAGGATCTCAGGATTGGAATGGGAAGGAGTTGGCTATCACATCTCAAGCTATCTCAGGATTGGAATGGGAAGGAGTTTGATATCACATCTCAAGCTATAGGAAGGGTCTCAGGTTTGGAAAGGGAAGGATTTGGATTTCACATCTCATGTTATAGGATGGTTCTCATGTTTGGTTTTAGTAGCATTGAGATATCACATCTCATGCTATCGGAAGGGTCTCAGGTTTGGAAAGGGAAGGATTTGGAGTTCACATGTTATAGGATGGTTCTCAGGTTTGGATTTAGAAGAATTAAGATATAACATCTCATGCTATAGGAAGGGTCTCGGGTTTGGAATGGGAAGGAGTTGATATCACATCTCATGCTAAAGGAAAGGTCTCAGGTTTGGAAGGGGAAGGATTTGGATCTCACATCTCATGTTTTAGGACGGGTCTCAGGTTTGGTATTAGAAGCATTGAAATATCACATCTCATGGTATAGGAAGGGTCTTAGGATTGGAATGGGAAGGAGTTGGATAACACATTGAATGGGAAGGAGTTTGATATCACATCTCAAGCTATAGGAAGGGTCTCAGGTTTGGAAAGGGAATGATTTGGATTTCACATCTCATGTTATAGGATGGTTCTCATGTTTGGTTTTAGAAGCATTGAGATATCACATCTCATGCTATCGGAAGGGTCTCAGGTTTGGAATGGGAAGGAGTTTGATATCACATCTCATGTTATAGGAAGGATCTCAGGTTTGGTATTAGAAGCATTGAGATATCACATCTCATGCTATAGGAAGGGTCTCAGGATTGGAATCGGAAGGAGTTGTATATGACATCTCATGCCATAGGAAGGGTCTCAGGTTTGGTATAAGCATTGAGATATCACATCTCTGCTATCGGAAGGGTCTCAGGATTGGAATGGGAAGGAGTTGGATATCCCATCTTGTTATAGGAAGGGTCTCAGGTTTGGTATTAGAAGCATTGAGATATCACATCTCATGCTATAGGAAGGGTCTAAGGTTTGGAAAGGGGAAGGATTTGGGTATCACATCTCATGTTATAGGACCGGTCTCAGGTTTGATATTAGAAGCATTGAGATATCAAGTCTCATGGTATAGGACGGGTCTCAGAATTGGAATGGGAAGGAGTTGGATATCACATCTCAAGCTATAGAAAGGGTCTCAGGATTGGAATGGGAAGGAGTTTGATATCACATCTCATGCCATGGTATGGGTCTCAGGTTTTGTAGAAGCATTGGGATATCAAATCACATGCTATAGGCAGGGTCTAAGGTTGGAATGGGAAGGAGTTGGATATCACATCTCATGTTATAGGAAGGGTCTCAGGATTGGAATGGGAAGGACTTGGATATCACATCTCATTCTATAGGAAGGCTCTCAGGGTTGGAAGGGGAAGGAGTTGGATATCACATTTCATGTTAGAGGTAGGATCTCAGGTTTGGTATTAGAGGCATTGAGATATCACATCTCATGCCATCAGAAGGGTCTCAGGATTGGAATGGGAAGGAGTTGGATATCACATCTCATGCTAAAGGGAGGGTCTAAGGTTTGGAAGGGGAAGGACTTGGACATCACATCTCATGTTATAGGAAGGATCTCAGGTTTGGTATTAGAAGCATTGAGATATCACATCTCATGCTATCGGAAGGGTCTCAGGATTGGAATGGGAAGGACTTGGATATCACATCTGATGTTATAGGAAGGGTCTCAGGTTTGGTATTAGAAGCATTGAGATATCACATCTCATGCTATAGGAAGGGTCTCAGGAATGGAATGGGAAGGGCTTGGATATCACATCTCATGATACAGGAAGGGTCTAAGGTTTGGAAAGGGAAGGATTTGGATATCACATCTCATGTTATTGGACCGGTCTCAGGTTTGGTATTAGAAGCATTGAGATATCAAGTCTCATGGTATAGGACGGGAGTTTGATATCACATCTCATGCCATGGTATGGGTCTCAGGTTTTGTAGAAGCATTGGGATATCACATCTCATGCTATCGGAAGGGTATCAGGATTGATTTGGAAGGAGTTGGATAGCCCATCTCATGCTATAGGAAGGGTCTCAGTTTTGATATCAGAAGCATTGAGATTTCACATCTCATGCTATCGGAAGGGTCTCAGGATTGGAATGGGAGGAGCTGGATATCACATCTCATGCTAAAGGAAGGGTCTCAGGTTTGGAACGGGAAGGAGTTGGATATCACATCTCATGCTATAGGAAGGGTCTCAGGTTTAGTATAAGCATTGAGATATCACATCTCTGCTATCGGAAGTGTCTCAGGATTGGAATGGGAAGGAGTTGGATATCCCATCTCATGTTATAGGACGGGTCTCAGGTTCCTTAGACCCTTCCTTTATCATGAGATGTGATATCCAACTCCTTCACATTCCAATCCTGAGACCCTTCCGATATCATGAGATTTGTTATCTCAAAGCTTCTGATAACAAACTTGAGACCCTCCCTATAGCATGAGATATGACATCCAAGTCCTTCCCATTCCAATCCTGAGACGCTTCCTATAGCATGAGATGTGATATCTCAATGCTTCTAATACCAAACCTGAGATCCTTCCTATAACATGAGATGTGATATCCAACTCCTTCCAATTCCAAACCTGAGACCCTTCCGATAGCATGAGATGTGATATCTCAATGCTTCAAAAACCAAACATGAGAACCATCCTATAACATGAGATGTGAAATCCAAATCCTTCCCTTCCCAAACCTGAGACTCTTCCTATAGCATGAGATGTGATATCTCAATGCTTCTACCAAACCTGAAACCCTTCCTATAGCATGAGATGTGATATCAAACTCCTTCCCATTCAATGTGATATCCAACTCCGTCCCATTCCAATCCTGAGACCCTTCCGATAGCATGAGATGTGATATTTCAATGCTTCTAATACCAAACCTGAGACCCGTCCTATAACATGAGATGTGAGATCCAAATCCTTCCCCTTCCAAACCTGAGACCCTTCCTATAGCATGAGATGTTATATCTTAATGCTTCTAAAACCAAACCTGAGAACCATCCTATAACATGTGAAATCCAAATCCTTCCCTTTCCAAACCTGAGACCCTTCCGATAGCATGAGATGTGATATCTCAATGCTACTAAAACCAAACATGAGAACCATCCTATAACATGAGATGTGAAATCCAAATCCTTCCCTTTCCAAACCTGAGACCCTTCCTATAGCTTGAGATGTGATATCAAACTCCTTCCCATTCCAATCCTGAGATAGCTTGAGATGTGATAGCCAACTCCTTCCCATTCCAATCCTGAGACCCTTCCTATACCATGAGATGTGATATCTCAATGCTTCTAATACCAAACCTGAGACCCGTCCTAAAACATGAGATGTGAGATCCAAATCCTTCCCCTTCCAAACCTGAGACCCTTCCTATAGCTTGAGATGTGATATCAAACTCCTTCCCATTCCAATCCCGAGATAGCTTGAGATGTGATATCCAACTCCATCCCATTCCAATCCTGAGACCCTTCCGATAGCATGAGATGTGATAGCTCAATGCTTCTGATATCAAAACTGAGACCCTCCCTATAGCATGAGATGTGATATCTAAGTCCTTCCCATTCCAATCCTGAGACCCTTCCGATAGCAGAGATGTGATATTTCAATGCTTATACCAAACCTGAGACCCTTCCTATAGCATGAGATGTGATATCCAACTCCTTCCGATTCCAATCCTGAGACCCTTCCTATAGCATGAGATGTGATATCGCAATGCTTCTACCAAAACTGAGACCCTTCCTTTAGCATGAGATGTGATATCCAACTCCTTCCCATTCCAATCATGAGACCCTTCCTATAGCATGAGATGTGATATCTATATGCTTCTAATACCAAACCTGAGATCCTTCCTATAACATGAGATGTGATATCCAACTCCTTCCCATTCCAATCCTGAGACCCTTCCTATAGCATGAGATGTGATATCTCAATGCTTCTAATACCAAACCTGAGATCCTTCCGATAGCATGAGATGTGATATCTCAATGCTTCTAATACCAAACCTGAGATCCTTCCTATAACATAAGATGTGATATCCAAATCCTTCCCCTTCCAAACCTGAGACCCTCCCTTTAGCATGTGATGTGATATCCAACTCCTTCCCATTCCAATCCTGATATCCTTCTGATAGCATGAGATGTGATATCTCAATGCCTCTAATACCAAACCTGAGATCCTACCTCTAACATGAAATGTGATATCCAACTCCTTCCCTTTCCAAACCTGAGAACCTTCCTACAACATGAGATGTGATATCCAAGTCCTTCCCATTCCAATCCTGAGACCCTTCCTATAGCATGAGATGGGATATCCAACTCCTTCCAAATCCAATCCTGATACCCTTCCGATAGCATGAGATGTGATATCCCAATGCTTCTACAAAACCTGAGACCCATACCATGGCATGAGATGTGATATCAAACTCCCGTCCTATACCATGAGACTTGATATCTCAATGCTTCTAATACCAAACCTGAGACCGGTCCAATAACATGAGATGTGATATCCAAATCCTTCCCCTTCCAAACCTTAGACCCTTCCTGTATCATGAGATGTGATATCCAAGTCCTTCCCATTCCATTCCTGAGACCCTTCCTATAGCATGAGATGTGATATCTCAATGCTTCTAATACCAAACCTGAGACCCTTCCTATAACATCAGATGTGATATCCAAGTCCTTCCCATTCCAATCCTGAGACCCTTCCGATAGCATGAGATGTGATATCTCAATGCTTCTAATACCAAACCTGAGATCCTTCCTATAACATGAGATGTGATGTCCAAATCCTTCCCCTTCCAAACCTTAGACCCTCCCTTTTGCATGAGATGTGATATCCAACTCCTTCCCATTCCAATCCTGAGACCCTTCTGATGGCATGAGATGTGATATCTCAATGCCTCTAATACCAAACCTGAGATCCTACCTCTAACATGAAATGTGATATCCAACTCCTTCCCCTTCCAACCCTGAGAGCCTTCCTATAGAATGAGATGTGATATCCAAGTCCTTCCCATTCCAATCCTGAGACCCTTCCTATAACATGAGATGTGATATCCAACTCCTTCCCATTCCAACCTTAGACCCTGCCTATAGCATGTGATTTGATATCCCAATGCTTCTACAAAACCTGAGACCCATACAATGGCATGAGATGTGATATCAAACTCCTTCCCATTCCAATCCTGAGACCCTTTCTATAGCTTGAGATGTGATATCCAACTCCTTCCCATTCCAATTCTGAGACCCGTCCTATACCATGAGACTTGATATCTCAATGCTTCTAATACCAAACCTGAGACCGGTCCTATAACATGAGATGTGATACCCAAATCCTTCCCCTTTCCAAACCTTAGACCCTTCCTATAGCATGAGATGTGATATCTCAATGCTTCTAATACCAAACCTGAGACCCTTCCTATAACAAGAGATGTGATACCCAAATCCTTCCCCTTTCCAAACCTTAGACCCTTCCGATAGCAGAGATGTGATATCTCAATGCTTATACCAAACCTGAGACCCTTCCTATGGCATGAGATGTCATATACAACTCCTTCCGATTCCAATCCTGAGACCCTTCCTATAGCATGAGATGTGATATCTCAATGCTTCTAATACCAAACCTGAGATCCTTCCTATAACATGAGATGTGATATCAAACTCCTTCCCATTCCAAACCTGAGACCCTTCCGATAGCATGAGATGTGATATCTCAATGCTTCTAAAACCAAACATGAGAACCATCCTATAACATGAGATGTGAAATCCAAATCATTCCCTTTCCAAACCTGAGACCCCTCCAATAGCTTGAGATGTGATATCAAACTCCTTCCCATTCAATGTGTTATCCAACTCCTTCCCATTCCAATCCTGAGACCCTTCCTATACCATGAGATGTGATATTTCAATGCTTCTAATACCAAACCTGGGCCCGTCCTAAAACATGAGATGTGAGATCCAAATCCTTCCCCTTCCAAACCTGAGACCTTTCCTTTAGCATGAGATGTGATATCAACTCCTTCCCATTCCAAACCTGAGACCCTTCCTATAGCATGAGATGTTATATCTTAATTCCTCTAAATCCAAACCTGAGAACCATCCTATAACATGTGAACTCCAAATCCTTCCCTTTCCAAACCCGAGACCCTTCCGATAGCATGAGATGTGATATCTCAATGCTACTAAAACCAAACATGAGAACCATCCTATAACATGAGATGTGAAATCCAAATCCTTCCCTTTCCAAACCTGAGACCATTCCTATAGCTTGAGATGTGATATCAAACTCCTTCCCATTCCAATCCTGAGATAGCTTGAGATGTGATAGCCAACTCCTTCCCATTCCAATCCTGAGACCCTTCCTATACCATGAGATGTGATATCTCAATGCTTCTAATACCAAACCTGAGACCCGTCCTAAAACATGAGATGTGAGATCCAAATCCTTCCCCTTCCAAACCTGAGACCCTTCCTATAGCTTGAGATGTGATATCAAACTCCTTCCCATTCCAATCCCGAGATAGCTTGAGATGTGATATCCAACTCCATCCCATTCCAATCCTGAGACCCTTCCGATAGCATGAGATGTGACAGCTCAATGCTTCTAATATCAAAACTGAGACCCTCCCTATAGTATGAGATGTGATGTCTAAGTCCTTCCCATTCCTATCCTGAGACCCTTCCGATAGCAGAGATGTGATATCTCAATGCTTATACCAAACCTGATGACCCATCCTATGGCATGAGATGTGATATCCAACTCCTTCCCTTTGCAATCCTGAGTTCCTTCCTATAGCATGAGATGTGATATCTCAATGCTTCTATCAAACCTGAGACCCTTCCTTTAGCATGAGATGTGATATCCAACTCCTTGCCATTCCAATTCTGAGACCCTTCCTATAACATGAGACGTGATATCCAACTCCTTCCCATTCCAATCCTGAGACTCCTCCTATAGCATGAGATGTGATATCTCAATGCTTCTAATACCAAACATGGGACCCACCCTATAACATGAGATATGATATCCAAATCCTTCCCCTTCCAAACCTGAGACCCTTCCTTTAGCATGAGATGTGATATCCAATCCTTCCCATTCCAATCCTGAAACCCTTCCTATAGCATGAGATGTGATAGCTCAATGTTTCTAATAAAAAACCTGAGACCCTTCCTATAGCAAGAGATGTGATATCCAAATCCTTCCAATTCCAATCCTGAGACCCTTCCTATAACGAGATGTGATATCCAACTCCTTCCCTTTCCAACCTGAGACACTTCCTATAGCATGAGAAGGGATATCCAAATCCTTCCCATTCCAATCCTGAGATCCTTCCTATAACATGATGTGATATCCAATTCCTTCCCATTCCAAACCTGAGACCCTTCCTATTGGATGAGATGTGATATCCAACTACTTCCCATTCCAATCCTGAGACCCTTCCTATACCATGAGATGTGATATCTCAATGCTTCTAATAACAAACCTGGGACCCGCCCTATAACATGAGATATGATATCCAAATCCTTCCCCTTCCAAACCTGAGACCCTTCCTTTAGCATGAGATGTGATATCCAAATCCTTCCCATTCCAATCCTGAAACCCTTCCTATAGCATGTGATGTGATATCTCAATGTTTCTAATAGAAAACCTGAGACCCTTCCTATAGCAAGAGATGTGATATCCAAAACCTTCCCATTTCAATCTTGAGACCCTTCCTATAGCATGAGATGTGATATCCAACTCCTTCCCATTCCAGCCTGAGACCCTTCCTATAGCATGAGAAGGGATATCCAACTCCTTCCCAATCCAATCCTGAGACCCTTCCGATAGCATAGATGTGATATCTCAATGCTTATACCAAACCTGAGACCCTACCTTTAGTATGATGTGATATCCAAATCCTTCACATTCCAATCCTGAGACCCTTCCTATAGCATGAGATGTGATATCTCAATCCTTCTAATACCAAACCTGAGATCCTTCCTATAACATGAGATGTGATATCCAACTCCTTCCCATTCCAAACCTGAGACACTTCCAATAGCATGAGATTTGATATCTCAATGCTTCTAAAAACAAACATGAGAACCATCCTATAACGAGATGTGAAATCCGAATCCTTCCCTTCCCAAACCTGAGACCCTTCCTATAGCTCGAGATGTGATATCAAACTCCTTCCCATTCCAATCCTGAGATAGTTTGAGATGTGATATCCAACTCCTTCCCATTCCAATCCTGAGACCCTTATTATACCATGAGATGTGATATCTCAAGGCTTCTAATACCAAACCTGAGACCCGTCCTAAAACATGAGATGTGAGATCCAAATCCTTCCCCTTCCAAACCTGAGACCTTTCCTTTAGCATATGTGATATCCAACTCCTTCCCATTCCAATCCTGAGACCCTTCCGATGGCATGAGATGTGATATCTCAATGCTTCTAATATCAAACCTGAGACCCTCCCTATAGCATGAGATGTGATATCCAACTCCTTGCCATTCCAATCCTGAGACCCTTCCTATAACATGAGACGTGATATCCAACTCCTTCCCATTCCAATCCTGAGACTCCTCCTATAGCATGAGATGTGATATCTCAATGCTTCTAATACCAAACCTGGGACCCGTCCTATAGCATGAGATGTGATATCTCAATGCTTCTAATACCAAACCTGAGATCCTTCCTATAACAATATGGGATATCCAACTCCTTCCCATTCCAATCCTGAGACCCTTCCGATAGCAGAGATGTGATATCTCAATGCTTATACCAAACCTGAGACCCTTCCTATGGCATGAGATGTCATATACAACTCCTTCCGATTCCAATCCTGAGACCCTTCCTATAGCATGAGATGTGATATCTCAATGCTTCTAATACCAAACCTGAGATCCTTCCTATAACATGAGATGTGATATCAAACTACTTCCCATTCCAAACCTGAGACCCTTCCGATAGCATGAGATGTGATATCTCAATGCTTCTAAAACCAAACATGAGAACCATCCTATAACATGAGATGTGAAATCCAAATCATTCCCTTTCCAAACCTTAGACCCTTCCTATAGCTTGAGATGTGATATCAAACTCCTTCCCATTCAATGTGTTATCCAACTCCTTCCCATTCCAATCCTGAGACCCTTCCTATACCATGAGATGTGATATTTCAATGCTTCTAATACCAAACCTGAGACCCGTCCTAAAACATGAGATGTGTGATCCAAATCCTTCCCCTTCCAAACCTGAGACCTTTCTTTTAGCATGAGATGTGATGTCAACTCCTTCCCATTCCAAACCTGAGACCCTTCCTATAGCATGAGATGTTATATCTTAATTCTTCTAAATCCAAACCTGAGAACCATCCTATAACATGTGAACTCCAAATCCTTCCCTTTCCAAACC
Source organism: Ambystoma mexicanum (assembly GCF_040938575.1). Classification (NCBI taxonomy): domain Eukaryota; kingdom Metazoa; phylum Chordata; class Amphibia; order Caudata; family Ambystomatidae; genus Ambystoma; species Ambystoma mexicanum. Next base: position 1,158,386,108 of record NC_090934.1, read on the forward strand.
TGAGACCCTTCCGATAGCATGAGATGTGATATCTCAATGCTACTAAAACCAAACATGAGAACCATCCTATACCATGAGATGTGAGATCCAAATCCTTCCCCTTCCAAACCTGAGACCCTTCCTATAGCTTGAGGTGTGATATCAAACTCCTTCCCATTCCAATCCCGAGATAGCTTGAGATGTGATATCCAACTCCATCCCATTCCAATCCTGAGACCCTTCCGATAGCATGAGATGTGATAGCTCAATGCTTCTAATATCAAAACTGAGACCCTCCCTATAGTATGAGATGTGATATCTAAGTCCTTCCCATTCCTATCCTGAGACCCTTCCGATAACAGAGATGTGATATCTCAATGCTTATACCAAACCTGATGACCCATCCTATGGCATGAGATGTGATATCCAACTCCTTCCCATTGCAATCCTGAGTTCCTTCCTATAGCATGAAATGTGATATCTCAATGCTTCTATCAAATCTGAGACCCTTCCTTTAGCATGAGATGTGATATCCAACTCCTTGCCATTCCAATTCTGAGACCCTTCCTATAACATGAGACGTGATATCCAACTCCTTCCCATTCCAATCCTGAGACTCCTCCTATAGCATGAGATGTGATATCTCAATGCTTCTAATACCAAACATGGGACCCGCCCTACAACATGAGATATGATATCCAAATCCTTCCCCTTCCAAACCTGAGACCCTTCCTTTAGCATGAGATGTGATATCCAATCCTTCCCATTCCAATCCTGAAACCCTTCCTATAGAATGAGATGTGATAGCTCAATGTTTCTAATAAAAAACCTGAGACCCTTCCTATAGCAAGAGATGTGATATCCAAATCCTTCCCATTCCAATCCTGAGACCCTTCCTATAACGAGATGTGATATCCAACTCCTTCCCATTCCAACCTGAGACACTTCCTATAGCATGAGAAGGGATATCCAAATCCTTCCCATTCCAATCCTGAGATCCTTCCTATAACATTATGTGATATCCAATTCCTTCCCATTCCAAACCTGAGACCCTTCCTATTGGATGAGATGTGATATCCAACTCCTTCCCATTCCAATCCTGAGACCCTTCCTATACCATGAGATGTGATATCTCAATGCTTCTAATACCAAACCTGGGACCCGCCCTATAACATGAGATATGATATGCAAATCCTTCCCCTTCCAAACCTGAGACCCTTCCTTTAGCATGAGATGTGATATCCAAATCCTTCCCATTCCAATCCTGAAACCCTTCCTATAGCATGAGATGTGATATCTCAATGTTTCTAATAAAAAACCTGAGACCCTTCCTATAGCAAGAGATGTGATATCCAAAACCTTCCCATTTCAATCTTGAGACCCTTCCTATAGCATGAGATGTGATATCCAACTCCTTCCCATTCCAACCTGAGACCCTTCCTATAGCATGAGAAGGGATATCCAACTCCTTCCCAATCCAATCCTGAGACCCTTCCGATAGCAGAGATGTGATATCTCAATGCTTATACCAAACCTGAGACCCTACCTTTAGTATGATGTGATATCCAAATTCTTCACATTCCAATCCTGAGACCCTTCCTATAGCATGAGATGTGATATCTCAATGCTTCTAATACCACACCTGAGATCCTTCCTATAACATGAGATGTGATATCCAACTCCTTCCCATTCCAAACCTGAGACCCTTCCAATAGCATGAGATTTGATATCTCAATGCTTCTAAAAACAAACATGAGAACCATCCTATAAAGAGATGTGAAATCTGAATCCTTCCCTTCCCAAACCTGAGACCCTTCCTATAGCTCGAGATGTGATATCAAACTCCTTCCCATTCCAATCCTGAGACCCTTCCTATAACGAGATGTGATATCCAACTCCTTCCCATTCCAACCTGAGACACTTCCTATAGCATGAGAAGGGATATCCAAATCCTTCCCATTCCAATCCTGAGATCCTTCCTATAACATGATGTGATATCCAATTCCTTCCCATTCCAAACCTGAGACCCTTCCTATTGGATGAGATGTGATATCCAACTCCTTCCCATTCCAATCCTGAGACCCTTCCTATACCATGAGATGTGATATCTCAATGCTTCTAATACCAAACCTGGGACCCGCCCTATAACATGAGATATGATATCCAAATCCTTCCCCTTCCAAACCTGAGACCCTTCCTTTAGCATGAGATGTGATATCCAAATCCTTCCCATTCCAATCCTGAAACCCTTCCTATAGCATGAGATGTGATATCTCAATGTTTCTAATAAAAAACCTGAGACCCTTCCTATAGCAAGAGATGTGATATCCAAAACCTTCCCATATCAATCTTGAGACCCTTCCTATAGCATGAGATGTGATATCCAACTCCTTCCCATTCCAACCTGAGACCCTTCCTATAGCATGAGAAGGGATATCCAACTCCTTCCCAATCCAATCCTGAGACCCTTCCGATAGCAGAGATGTGATATCTCAATGCTTATACCAAACCTGAGACCCTAACTTTAGTATGATGTGATATCCAACTCCATCCCATTCCAATCCTGAGACCCTTCCGATAGCATGAGATGTGATAGCTCAATGCTTCTAATATCAAAACTGAGACCCTCCCTATAGTATGAGATGTGATATCTAAGTCCTTCCCATTCCTATCCTGAGACCCTTCCGATAACAGAGATGTGATATCTCAATGCTTATACCAAACCTGATGACCCATCCTATGGCATGAGATGTGATATCCAACTCCTTCCCATTGCAATCCTGAGTTCCTTCCTATAGCATGAAATGTGATATCTCAATGCTTCTATCAAATCTGAGAACCTTCCTTTAGCATGAGATGTGATATCCAACTCCTTGCCATTCCAATTCTGAGACCCTTCCTATAACATGAGACGTGATATCCAACTCCTTCCCATTCCAATCCTGAGACTCCTCCTATAGCATGAGATGTGATATCTCAATGCTTCTAATACCAAACATGGGACCCGCCCTACAACATGAGATATGATATCCAAATCCTTCCCCTTCCAAACCTGAGACCCTTCCTTTAGCATGAGATGTGATATCCAATCCTTCCCATTCCAATCCTGAAACCCTTCCTATAGAATGAGATGTGATAGCTCAATGTTTCTAATAAAAAACCTGAGACCCTTCCTATAGCAAGAGATGTGATATCCAAATCCTTCCCATTCCAATCCTGAGACCCTTCCTATAACGAGATGTGATATCCAACTCCTTCCCATTCCAACCTGAGACACTTCCTATAGCATGAGAAGGGTTATCCAAATCCTTCCCATTCCAATCCTGAGATCCTTCCTATAACATTATGTGATATCCAATTCCTTCCCATTCCAAACCTGAGACCCTTCCTATTGGATGAGATGTGATATCCAACTCCTTCCCATTCCAATCCTGAGACCCTTCCTATACCATGAGATGTGATATCTCAATGCTTCTAATACCAAACCTGGGACCCGCCCTATAACATGAGATATGATATGCAAATCCTTCCCCTTCCAAACCTGAGACCCTTCCTTTAGCATGAGATGTGATATCCAAATCCTTCCCATTCCAATCCTGAAACCCTTCCTATAGCATGAGATGTGATATCTCAATGTTTCTAATAAAAAACCTGAGACCCTTCCTATAGCAAGAGATGTGATATCCAAAACCTTCCCATTTCAATCTTGAGACCCTTCCTATAGCATGAGATGTGATATCCAACTCCTTCCCATTCCAACCTGAGACCCTTCCTATAGCATGAGAAGGGATATCCAACTCCTTCCCAATCCAATCCTGAGACCCTTCCGATAGCAGAGATGTGATATCTCAATGCTTATACCAAACCTGAGACCCTACCTTTAGTATGATGTGATATCCAAATTCTTCACATTCCAATCCTGAGACCCTTCCTATAGCATGAGATGTGATATCTCAATGCTTCTAATACCACACCTGAGATCCTTCCTATAACATGAGATGTGATATCCAACTCCTTCCCATTCCAAACCTGAGACCCTTCCAATAGCATGAGATTTGATATCTCAATGCTTCTAAAAACAAACATGAGAACCATCCTATAACGAGATGTGAAATCTGAATCCTTCCCTTCCCAAACCTGAGACCCTTCCTATAGCTCGAGATGTGATATCAAACTCCTTCCCATTCCAATCCTGAGACCCTTCCTATAACGAGATGTGATATCCAACTCCTTCCCATTCCAACCTGAGACACTTCCTATAGCATGAGAAGGGATATCCAAATCCTTCCCATTCCAATCCTGAGATCCTTCCTATAACATGATGTGATATCCAATTCCTTCCCATTCCAAACCTGAGACCCTTCCTATTGGATGAGATGTGATATCCAACTCCTTCCCATTCCAATCCTGAGACCCTTCCTATACCATGAGATGTGATATCTCAATGCTTCTAATACCAAACCTGGGACCCGCCCTATAACATGAGATATGATATCCAAATCCTTCCCCTTCCAAACCTGAGACCCTTCCTTTAGCATGAGATGTGATATCCAAATCCTTCCCATTCCAATCCTGAAACCCTTCCTATAGCATGAGATGTGATATCTCAATGTTTCTAATAAAAAACCTGAGACCCTTCCTATAGCAAGAGATGTGATATCCAAAACCTTCCCATATCAATCTTGAGACCCTTCCTATAGCATGAGATGTGATATCCAACTCCTTCCCATTCCAACCTGAGACCCTTCCTATAGCATGAGAAGGGATATCCAACTCCTTCCCAATCCAATCCTGAGACCCTTCCGATGGCATGAGATGTGATATCTCAATGCTTCTAATATCAAACCTGAGACCCTCCCTATAGCATGAGATGTGATATCCAACTCCTTGCCATTCCAATCCTGAGACCCTTCCTATAACATGAGACGTGATATCCAACTCCTTCCCATTCCAATCCTGAGACTCCTCCTATAGCATGAGATGTGATATCTCAATGCTTCTAATACCAAACCTGGGACCCGTCCTATAGCATGAGATGTGATATCTCAATGCTTCTAATACCAAACCTGAGACCCTTCCTATAATAATATGGGATATCCAACTCCTTCCCATTCCAATCCTGAGACCCTTCCGATAGCAGAGATGTGATATCTCAATGCTTATACCAAACCTGAGACCCTTCCTATGGCATGAGATGTCATATACAACTCCTTCCGATTCCAATCCTGAGACCCTTCCTATAGCATGAGATGTGATATCTCAATGCTTCTAATACCAAACCTGAGATCCTTCCTATAACATGAGATGTGATATCAAACTACTTCCCATTCCAAACCTGAGACCCTTCCGATAGCATGAGATGTGATATCTCAATGCTTCTAAAACCAAACATGAGAACCATCCTATAACATGAGATGTGAAATCCAAATCATTCCCTTTCCAAACATTAGACCCTTCCTATAGCTTGAGATGTGATATCAAACTCCTTCCCATTCAATGTGTTATCCAACTCCTTCCCATTCCAATCCTGAGACCCTTCCTATACCATGAGATGTGATATTTCAATGCTTCTAATACCAAACCTGAGACCCGTCCTAAAACATGAGATGTGAGATCCAAATCCTTCCCCTTCCAAACCTGAGACCTTTCCTTTAGCATGAGATGTGATGTCAACTCCTTCCCATTCCAAACCTGAGACCCTTCCTATAGCATGAGATGTTATATCTTAATTCTTCTAAATCCAAACCTGAGAACCATCCTATAACATGTGAACTCCAAATCCTTCCCTTTCCAAACCTGAGACCCTTCCGATAGCATGAGATGTGATATCTCAATGCTACTAAAACCAAACATGAGAACCATCCTATACCATGAGATGTGAGATCCAAATCCTTCCCCTTCCAAACCTGAGACCCTTCCTATAGCTTGAGGTGTGATATCAAACTCCTTCCCATTCCAATCCCGAGATAGCTTGAGATGTGATATCCAACTCCATCCCATTCCAATCCTGAGACCCTTCCGATAGCATGAGATGTGATAGCTCAATGCTTCTAATATCAAAACTGAGACCCTCCCTATAGTATGAGATGTGATATCTAAGTCCTTCCCATTCCTATCCTGAGACCCTTCCGATAACAGAGATGTGATATCTCAATGCTTATACCAAACCTGATGACCCATCCTATGGCATGAGATGTGATATCCAACTCCTTCCCATTGCAATCCTGAGTTCCTTCCTATAGCATGAAATGTGATATCTCAATGCTTCTATCAAATCTGAGACCCTTCCTTTAGCATGAGATGTGATATCCAACTCCTTGCCATTCCAATTCTGAGACCCTTCCTATAACATGAGACGTGATATCCAACTCCTTCCCATTCCAATCCTGAGACTCCTCCTATAGCATGAGATGTGATATCTCAATGCTTCTAATACCAAACATGGGACCCGCCCTACAACATGAGATATGATATCCAAATCCTTCCCCTTCCAAACCTGAGACCCTTCCTTTAGCATGAGATGTGATATCCAATCCTTCCCATTCCAATCCTGAAACCCTTCCTATAGAATGAGATGTGATAGCTCAATGTTTCTAATAAAAAACCTGAGACCCTTCCTATAGCAAGAGATGTGATATCCAAATCCTTCCCATTCCAATCCTGAGACCCTTCCTATAACGAGATGTGATATCCAACTCCTTCCCATTCCAACCTGAGACACTTCCTATAGCATGAGAAGGGATATCCAAATCCTTCCCATTCCAATCCTGAGATCCTTCCTATAACATTATGTGATATCCAATTCCTTCCCATTCCAAACCTGAGACCCTTCCTATTGGATGAGATGTGATATCCAACTCCTTCCCATTCCAATCCTGAGACCCTTCCTATACCATGAGATGTGATATCTCAATGCTTCTAATACCAAACCTGGGACCCGCCCTATAACATGAGATATGATATGCAAATCCTTCCCCTTCCAAACCTGAGACCCTTCCTTTAGCATGAGATGTGATATCCAAATCCTTCCCATTCCAATCCTGAAACCCTTCCTATAGCATGAGATGTGATATCTCAATGTTTCTAATAAAAAACCTGAGACCCTTCCTATAGCAAGAGATGTGATATCCAAAACCTTCCCATTTCAATCTTGAGACCCTTCCTATAGCATGAGATGTGATATCCAACTCCTTCCCATTCCAACCTGAGACCCTTCCTATAGCATGAGAAGGGATATCCAACTCCTTCCCAATCCAATCCTGAGACCCTTCCGATAGCAGAGATGTGATATCTCAATGCTTATACCAAACCTGAGACCCTACCTTTAGTATGATGTGATATCCAAATTCTTCACATTCCAATCCTGAGACCCTTCCTATAGCATGAGATGTGATATCTCAATGCTTCTAATACCACACCTGAGATCCTTCCTATAACATGAGATGTGATATCCAACTCCTTCCCATTCCAAACCTGAGACCCTTCCAATAGCATGAGATTTGATATCTTAATGCTTCTAAAAACAAACATGAGAACCATCCTATAACGAGATGTGAAATCTGAATCCTTCCCTTCCCAAACCTGAGACCCTTCCTATAGCTCGAGATGTGATATCAAACTCCTTCCCATTCCAATCCTGAGACCCTTCCTATAACGAGATGTGATATCCAACTCCTTCCCATTCCAACCTGAGACACTTCCTATAGCATGAGAAGGGATATCCAAATCCTTCCCATTCCAATCCTGAGATCCTTCCTATAACATGATGTGATATCCAATTCCTTCCCATTCCAAACCTGAGACACTTCCTATTGGATGAGATGTGATATCCAACTCCTTCCCATTCCAATCCTGAGACCCTTCCTATACCATGAGATGTGATATCTCAATGCTTCTAATACCAAACCTGGGACCCGCCCTATAACATGAGATATGATATCCAAATCCTTCCCCTTCCAAACCTGAGACCCTTCCTTTAGCATGAGATGTGATATCCAAATCCTTCCCATTCCAATCCTGAAACCCTTCCTATAGCATGAGATGTGATATCTCAATGTTTCTAATAAAAAACCTGAGACCCTTCCTATAGCAAGAGATGTGATATCCAAAACCTTCCCATATCAATCTTGAGACCCTTCCTATAGCATGAGATGTGATATCCAACTCCTTCCCATTCCAACCTGAGACCCTTCCTATAGCATGAGAAGGGATATCCAACTCCTTCCCAATCCAATCCTGAGACCCTTCCGATAGCAGAGATGTGATATCTCAATGCTTATACCAAACCTGAGACCCTAACTTTAGTATGATGTGATATCCAACTCCATCCCATTCCAATCCTGAGACCCTTCCGATAGCATGAGATGTGATAGCTCAATGCTTCTAATATCAAAACTGAGACCCTCCCTATAGTATGAGATGTGATATCTAAGTCCTTCCCATTCCTATCCTGAGACCCTTCCGATAGCAGAGATGTGATATCTCAATGCTTATACCAAACCTGATGAACCATCCTATGGCATGAGATGTGATATCCAACTCCTTCCCATTGCAATCCTGAGTTCCTTCCTATAGCATGAAATGTGATATCTCAATGCTTCTATCAAATCTGAGACCCTTCCTTTAGCATGAGATGTGATATCCAACTCCTTGCCATTCCAATTCTGAGACCCTTCCTATAACATGAGACGTGATATCCAACTCCTTCCCATTCCAATCCTGAGACTCCTCCTATAGCATGAGATGTGATATCTCAATGCTTCTAATACCAAACATGGGACCCGCCCTACAACATGAGATATGATATCCAAATCCTTCCCCTTCCAAACCTGAGACCCTTCCTTTAGCATGAGATGTGATATCCAATCCTTCCCATTCCAATCCTGAAACCCTTCCTATAGCATGAGATGTGATAGCTCAATGTTTCTAATAAAAAACCTGAGACCCTTCCTATAGCAAGAAATGTGATATCCAAATCCTTCCCATTCCAATCCTGAGACCCTTCCTATAACGAGATGTGATATCCAACTCCTTCCCATTCCAACCTGAGACACTTCCTATAGCATGAGAAGGGATATCCAAATCCTTCCCATTCCAATCCTGAGATCCTTCCTATAACATTATGTGATATCCAATTCCTTCCCATTCCAAACCTGAGACCCTTCCTATTGGATGAGATGTGATATCCAACTCCTTCCCATTCCAATCCTAAGACCCTTCCTCTACCATGAGATGTGATATCTCAATGCTTCTAATGCCAAACCTGGGACCCGCCCTATAACATGAGATATGATATGCAAATCCTTCCCCTTCCAAACCTGAGACCCTTCCTTTAGCATGAGATGTGATATCCAAATCCTTCCCATTCCAATCCTGAAACCCTTCCTATAGCATGAGATGTGATATCTCAATGTTTCTAATAAAAAACCTGAGACCCTTCCTATAGCAAGAGATGTGATATCCAAAACCTTCCCATTTCAATCTTGAGACCCTTCCTATAGCATGAGATGTGATATCCAACTCCTTCCCATTCCAACCTGAGACCCTTCCTATAGCATGAGAAGGGATATCCAACTCCTTCCCAATCCAATCCTGAGACCCTTCCGATAGCAGAGATGTGATATCTCAATGCTTATACCAAACCTGAGACCCTACCTTTAGTATGATGTGATATCCAAATCCTTCCCATTCCAAACCTGAGACCCTTCCAATAGCATGAGATTTGATATCTCAATGCTTCTAAAAACAAACATGAGAACCATCCTATAACGAGATGTGAAATCTGAATCCTTCCCTTCCCAAACCTGAGACCCTTCCTATAGCTCGAGATGTGATATCAAACTCCTTCCCATTCCAATCCTGAGACCCTTCCTATAACGAGATGTGATATCCAACTCCTTCCCATTCCAACCTGAGACACTTCCTATAGCATGAGAAGGGATATCCAAATCCTTCCCATTCCAATCCTGAGATCCTTCCTATAACATGATGTGATATCCAGTTCCTTCCCATTCCAAACCTGAGACACTTCCTATTGGATGAGATGTGATATCCAACTCCTTCCCATTCCAATCCTGAGACCCTTCCTATACCATGAGATGTGATATCTCAATGCTTCTAATACCAAACCTGGGACCCGCCCTATAACATGAGATATGATATCCAAATCCTTCCCCTTCCAAACCTGAGACCCTTCCTTTAGCATGAGATGTGATATCCAAATCCTTCCCATTCCAATCCTGAAACCCTTCCTATAGCATGAGATGTGATATCTCAATGTTTCTAATAAAAAACCTGAGACCCTTCCTATAGCAAGAGATGTGATATCCAAAACCTTCCCATATCAATCTTGAGACCCTTCCTATAGCATGAGATGTGATATCCAACTCCTTCCCATTCCAACCTGAGACCCTTCCTATAGCATGAGAAGGGATATCCAACTCCTTCCCAATCCAATCCTGAGACCCTTCCGATAGCAGAGATGTGATATCTCAATGCTTATACCAAACCTGAGACCCTAACTTTAGTATGATGTGATATCCAAATCCTTCACATTCCAATCCTGAGACCCTTCCTATAGCATGAGATGTGATATCTCAATGCTTCTAATACCAAACCTGAGATCCTTCCTATAACATGACATGTGATATCCAACTCCTTCCCATTCCAAACCTGAGACCCTTCCAATAGCATGAGATTTGATATCTCAATGCTTCTAAAAACAAACATGAGAACATCCTATAACGAGATGTGAAATCCGAATCCTTCCCTTCCCAAACCTGAGACCCTTCCTATAGCTCGAGATGTGATATCAAACTCCTTCCCATTCCAATCCTGAGATAGCTTGAGATGTGATATCGAACTCCTTCCCATTCCAATCCTGAGACCCTTATTATACCATGAGATGTGATATCTCAAGGCTTCTAATACCAAACCCGAGACCCGTCCTAAAACATGAGATGTGAGATCCAAATCCTTCCCCTTCCAAACCTGAGACCTTTCCTTTAGCATATGTGATATCCAACTCCTTCCCATTCCAATCCTGAGACCCTTCCGATAGCATGAGATGTGATATCTCAATGCTTCTAATATCAAACCTAGACCCTCCCTATAGCATGAGATGTGATATCCAACTCCTTGCCATTCCAATCCTGAGACCCTTCCTATAACATGAGACGTGATATCCAACTCCTTCCCATTCCAATCCTGAGACTCCTCCTATCGCATGAGATGTGATATCTCAATGCTTCTAATACCAAACCTGGGACCCGTCCTATAACATGAGATGTGATATCCAAATCCTTCCCCTTCCAAACCTGAGACCCTTCCTTTAGCATGAGATGTGATATCCAAATCCTTCCCATTCCAATCCTGAAACCCTTCCTATAGCATGAGATGTGATAGCTCAATGTTTCTAATAAAAAACCTGAGACCCTTCCTTTAGCAAGAGATGTGATATCCAAATCCTTCCCATTCCAATCCTGAGACCCTTCCTATAACGAGATGTGATATCCAACTCCTTCCCATTCCAACCTGAGACACTTCCTATGGCATGAGAAGGGATATCCAAATCCTTCCCATTCCAATCCTGAGATCCTTCCTATAACATGATGTGATATCCAATTCCTTCCCATTCCAAACCTGAGACCCTTCCTATTGGATGAGATGTGATATCCAACTCCTTCCTATTCCAATCCTGAGACCCTTCCTATACCATGAGATGTGATATCACAATGCTTCTAATACCAAACCTGGGACCCGCCCTATAACATGAGATATGATATCCAAATCCTTCCCCTTCCAAACCTGAGACCCTTCCTTTAGCATGAGATGTGATATCCAAATCCTTCCCATTCCAATCCTGAAACCCTTCCTATAGCATGAGATGTGATATCTCAATGTTTCTAATAAAAAAACCTGAGACCCTTCCTATAGCAAGAGATGTGATATCCAAATCCTTCCCATTTCAATCTTGAGACCCTTCCTATAGCATGAGATGTGATATCCAACTGCTTCCCATTCCAACCTGAGACCCTTCCTATAGCATGAGAAGGGATGTCCAACTCCTTCCCAATCCAATCCTGAGACCCTTCCGATACCAGAGATGTGATATCTCAATGCTTATACCAAACCTGAGACACTACCTTTAGTATGATGTGATATCCAAATCCTTCACATTCCAATCCTGAGACCCTTCCTATAGCATGAGATGTGATATCTCAATGCTTCTAATACCAAACCTGAGATCCTTCCTATAACATGAGATGTGATATCCAACTCCTTCCCATTCCAAACCTGAGACCCTTCCAATAGCATGAGATTTGATATCTCAATGCTTCTAAAAACAAACATGAGAACCATCCTATAACATGAGATGTGAAATCCCAATCCTTCCCTTCCCAAACCTGAGACCCTTCCGATAGCATGAGATGTGATATCTCAATGCTTCTAAAACCAAACATGAGAACCATCCTATAACATGAGATGTGAAATCCAAATCATTCCCTTTCCAAACCTGAGACCCTTCCTATAGCTTGAGATGTGATATCAAACTCCTTCCCATTCAATGTGATATCCAACTCCTTCCCATTCCAATCCTGAGACCCTTCCTATACCATGAGATGTGATATTTCAATGCTTCTAATACCAAACCTGAGACCCGTCCTAAAACATGAGATGTGAGATCCAAATCCTTCCCCTTCCAAACCTGAGACCTTTCCTTTAGCATGAGATGTGATATCAACTCCTTCCCATTCCAAACCTTAGACCCTTCCTATAGCATGAGATGTTATATCTTAATGCTTCTAAAACCAAACCTGAGAACCATCCTATAACATGTGAACTCCAAATCCTTCCCTTTCCAAACCTGAGACCCTTCCGATAGCATGAGATGTGATATCTCAATGCTACTAAAACCAAACATGAGAACCATCCTATAACATGAGATGTGAAATCCAAATCCTTCCCTTTCCAAACCTGAGACCCTTCCTATAGATTGAGATGTGATAGCCAACTCCTTCCCATTCCAATCCTGAGACCCTTCCTATACCATGAGATGTGATATCTCAATGCTTCTAATACCAAACCTGAGACCCGTCCTAAAACATGAGATGTGAGATCCAAATCCTTCCCCTTCCAAACCTGAGACCCTTCCTATAGCTTGAGATGTGATATCAAACTCCTTCCCATTCCAATCCCGAGATAGCTTGAGATGTGATATCCAACTCCATCTTATTCCAATCCTGAGACCCTTCCGATAGCATGAGATGTGATAGCTCAATGTTTCTAATATCAAAACTGAGACCCTCCCTATAGTATGAGATGTGATATCTAAGTCCTTCCCATTCCTATCCTGAGACCCTTCCGATAGCAGAGATGTGATATCTCAATGCTTATACCAAACCTGATGACCCATCCTATGGCATGAGATGTGATATCCAGCTCCTTCCCATTGCAATCCTGAGTTCCTTCCTATAGCATGAGATGTGATGTCTCAATGCTTCTATCAAACCTGAGACCCTTCCTTTAGCATGAGATGTGATATCCAACTCCTTGCCATTCCAATCCTGAGACCCTTCGAATAACATGAGACGTGATATCCAACTCCTTCCCATTCCAATCCTGAGACTCCTCCTATAGCATGAGATGTGATATCTCAATGCTTCTAATACCAAACATGGGACCCGTCCTATAACATGAGATATGATATCCAAATCCTTCCCCTTCCAAACCTGAGACCCTTCCTTTAGCATGAGATGTGATATCCAAATCCTTCCCATTCCAATCCTGAAACCCTTCCTATAGCATGAGATGTGATAGCTCAATGTTTCTAATAAAAAACCTGAGACCCTTCCTATAGCAAGAGATGTGATATCCAAATCCTTCCCATTCCAATCCTGAGACCCTTCCTATAACGAGATGTGATATCCAACACCTTCCCATTCCAACCTGAGACACTTCCTATAGCATGAGAAGGGATATCCAAATCCTTCCCATTCCAATCCTGAGATCCATCCTATAACATGATGTGATATCCAATTCCTTTCCATTCCAAACCTGAGACCCTTCCTATTGGATGAGATGTGATATCCAACTCCTTCCCATTCAAATCCTGAGACCCTTCCTATACAATGAGATGTGATATCTCAATGCTTCTAATAACAAACCTGGGACCCGCCCTATAACATGAGATATGATATCCAAATCCTTCCCCTTCCAAACCTGAGACCCTTCCTTTAGCATGAGATGTGATATCCAAATCCTTCCCATTCCAATCCTGAAACCCTTCCTATAGCATGAGATGTGATATCTCAATGTTTCTAATAAAAAAACCTGAGACCCTTCCTATAGCAAGAGATGTGATATCCAAATCCTTCCCATTTCAATCTTGAGACTGTAAGGATATTTGGCGTGTTACAGCACAGAGTACAGCACTACTGCACAGATAGCAATTTTTTTTGATGCAGCACCACCACATGGGTGTGGTGCATTGCTATATGTGTTGCCAGATTAACATGGACATATAAGTAAAGACAGGCTATTCAGTCAAAAACGATTTTAACATATAAGATGCAAATCTATTTTTACAGTTAAAAGCACACGTGCACACTCAAAAATGCACACTATTTTTCACCTGAAATGCCTGTGGTGCAAGAGACACATTTGAAAATTAATAACTAACATTATTAATAAATAACCTGACTAATAAAACTGCATTTAACATAACCCACTAATAAAAATGTGTCTCCACTGCAGAATTAGGCCTACTCTGAAAGTGAACTTTTAAACGCACATTCATTTTTTTCTTTTTCTCTGCTGCTCTGTCCACATAACTACAGGAAGCAAAAGGGCTCGAAGGAACAGGAAATCAGTTGGTTACAAATAATTACTGTAGAAATGAGCCATTGTGTAGTGAGGGAGGAGATGGCATGATTGATTCTGATTGGAGCAGCGTCATAGCAAGTATCATGCTAGAGGCAGTGATGAGAGTCTTGCTGGGGGAGCTTGAAGAGAGGGGGAGGACAGTCGGGATTTGGCAGAGCTGGGAGAAGGACCTGTTTTCCTGGCTGAAGCATTCCTGCTGCAAAAGCTGAGAATTCCAGGCAATAACCCCGGTTTGAGAACGAAAGACGCTTGTTTTCACCGGGGTTAGTCTTCAAGGGAGCCAAATTCAGAAAGAGAACAGCTGAAGAAAACTCATGCTGAACAGATAAGGTAATTACAGAAGTGTGGGGGCTGAGTGTGTACGAGAATATTCAGTCAGTGTCGGAAAGGAGATTCCTGTGCTTTAATCACATGTTTAATGTTGCAAATTGAGTTCTTGTCTCCGCCACTCTCTTTTCAGTGTATAGACAATGCTGTTACTGTGCTATTTTATTTATTTCTGTAAAGAGTGAGATCGTGTTTAAATGCAACTTTTATAATACACAAAAATATTTGAAAGCAGAAGGGTGGTGTGTTTTATATTTACCAAAACAGTGCTGATGATGTGGGGAGATGTTTAGACAGTGCAATTGTCATATTCAAGGTAGCTAAACATCAAATTTGGCTGCAGCCGTGTGCACAATGTAATTCAGTATGAGCAGTTATAACTAACTGTGTGTGTTGTAGTTTGTCGGAGGTCTATGAGTCGGCAAAAAGGGAGGCCCGGGACATAGTTCACTACCGTATATAAGATAGTGAAAATACCACATGATAGCTCGCTGCCGTAGATAAGACAGAGAGAAATTGCCCATGGTGGCACACTAAAAATGAAAATGTGGTGTTCCTGAAATGCAAGCCTGAGGTCTCTCTAGTGATTACACGAAAAATCTAAGCAAAAATAAGGAGTTCTGGATATTGGGGCCACAAATAAAACAAGGGAATTATGCTCACCAAAATACCACCAACCACGCATACCAACCACGCATACCAAATACGCATGTCTGTGTGCTGAAATAATGCATGTCCACTGTATTATTGTTGTACATGGCCCAATCTGAATACAAGGAGTGATTGTTGCTAAGTTATTTTTCGGCGGTAAGAAAATACCGTCAGGCCCCAAATCTCCACAAAATACCCTACAAGACCCTTCCTATAGCATGAGATGTGATATCCAACTCCTTTCCATTCCAACCGGAGACCCTTCCTATAGCATGAGAAGGGATATCCAACTCCTTCCCAATCCAATCCTGAGACCCTTCCGATAGCAGAGATGTGATATCTCAATGCTTATACCAAACCTGAGACCCTACCTTTAGTATGATGTGATATCCAAATCCTTCACATTCCAATCCTGAGACCCTTCCTATAGCATGAGATGTGATATCACAATGCTTCTAATACCAAACCTGAGATCCTTCCTAAAACATGAGATGTGAGATCCAAATCCTTCCCCTTCCAAACCTGACACCTTTCCTTTAGCATATGTGATATCCAACTCCTTCCCATTCCAATCCTGAGACCCTTCCGATAGCATGAGATGTGATATCTCAATGCTTCTAATATCAAACCTGAGACCCTCCCTATAGCATGAGATGTGATATCCAACTCCTTGCCATTCCAATCCTGAGACCCTTCCTATAACATGAGACGTGATATCCAACTCGCTCCCATTCCAATCCTGAGACTCCTCCTATAGCATGATATGTGATATCTCATTGCTTCTAATACCAAACCTGAGATCCTTCCTATAACATGAGATGTGATATCCAACTCCTTCCCATTCCAAACCTGAGACCCTTCCAGTAGCATGAGATTTGATATCTCAATGCTTCTAAAAACAAACATGAGAACCATCCTATAACGAGATGTGAAATCCCAATCCTTCCCTTCCCAAACCTGAGACCCTTCCTATAGCTCGAGATGTGATATCCAACTCCTTCCCATTCCAATCCTGAGACCCTTCCTATAACATGAGACGTGATATCCAACTCCTTCCGATTCAAATCCTGAGACCCTTCCCATAGCATGAGATGTGATATCGCAACGTATACTTGACTGGGTTGCTGACTATAACTGCAATACAACGATTGTCGATATCACTCCACAAATCTGGACTGATTATGCACTGATAACTTTCCTCCTAAATGTTAACTTGGCCCTACCCATTGAAACTGCTCTGTCTCCCCCCTTGCCAACCAGAAACAAAAAACTTATAACTACAGAAAAACTGCTACCACTCATCCTCCCCAGACTAAATGCTCTACCTGACTTATTGGACACCTCTTCACTAGTAAACGAATTCAACTCTTCCATGGCTACAGCTTTAGATACTATTGCCCCACTGAAACTGAGAAAGAGTAAGCCCAGAGCCCACCTAAATACCTGGTTCACTCCTCACCTCAAATCTCTAAGACTTGAAAAACGTAAATGCGAATCTGCTTGGCGGCTAACCCCAACAGAGACAAATAAAATTACACTCATCAATGCCTCCAAGATTTACAAAAATGAAATAAAGAAAGCAAAAAGAGAGAATTTCAACAACAGAATACTGCAGGCCAAATCTGGAACGAAAGAACTATTCCTTATACTAAAGGAACTAGAAAACCCTATTCCTGTCCATGATAACTGTGACAAAAACAAAATATGGTGCTCGAACATCCAAAAAGCACTAAACGACAAAATTGCCACACTCCAAACAAAAATTGAGATAAAGAAACAGAATATTCCACCCTCAACTAACCTAAGAGGCAAACCACCAATCAGCACTAAACTAGACCATAAATTTAACTTCTCGAAAGTAACTACACTTGAAACCGAAAAGATAATACTTTCACTCAAGCCATCCAATTGCCGAGGCGACCTATGCCCAGCCCAACTAATAAAAGACGCGGCCAGCGACCTCTCCCCATTCATTTCTAAACTTATTAATGCCTCCTTTGCATCAGGCACTGTACCAGATAACCTCAAGCAATCTTGGGTCCTCCCCCTCCTAAAAAAACAAACATTGGACCCATCCATCCCGACTAACTACAGGCCCATCACAACGGTACCCTTCTTGTTAAAAATCCTAGACAGAGTAGCCTAGCTGCAGATCCAAAAACACCTGGAGCTGCACCACCTTTTAGGCACAAGACAATCAGGCTTCAGACCTCAGCACGGAACTGAAACCGCGCTCATCGATCTTAAAATTCAGGTCGATGAGCTGAGAGACTCCGGAAAGATGGCCCTACTCCTCTTACTGGACCTCTCTGCAGCCTTCGACCTGGTGGATCATGATGTGCTCTGCACCCACCTAGAAACAGCTGCCCATTTCTCCACACATGCCATCGCATGGATCAAATCATTCCTAACCGGTAGAACTATGAGAGTCTTCTCTACTTCTGCTGCTGCTGACCCTGTATCCATCACATGTGGAGTCCCACAAGGTTCTTGTGTCTCCCCCACTATGTACAACATCTTCACGAAGCCCTTGTTCGATGATCTGGATAATCTGGGTGTCACCTACACTAACTATGCGGATGACACTCAGATTCTCTTACCACTTTCAGGGGATTATGAACAAGATTTGGCCTTGGTGAACAAGATTTATCTCATCATTCAGGCATGGATGGCCACACACGGACTATGCCTGAATGATGACAAAACGGAACTCATCATACTGGGGAACACACAAAACATCAATAGATTAAAAGAAGAATACTCCTCCTTCGTCATAGACGGTAACACTATCAAGGTGGCAAAAGAGGTAAAAACATTAGGGTTTTACCTTGATTCCCACCTCTCCCTAACCAAACAGGTGAGCGCAATGGCATCCAGCACCGCATATACCTGCAAGTTGATTAGAGCCGCAAAACCATACCTATCCACTGCCAACTGCCTAACCCTTGCTCGAGCATTAGTGCTGTCGAAATTGGACTATTGCAACGCACTATATATAGGGGCCAATAAACATACGCTGCATAAGATTCAAACACTACAGAACAATGCTCTTAGAGCTGCCTTAGGAATTCCAAGAAGGGAGCATATTTCAGAGGCTAGAAGACAATCCAACTGGCTCTCCACAGCGGACAAAATCAAACTCAAGACAGCTTCTCTAACTTTCAAAAGTATCAACCATCTAGCACCCAAATACCTAGTTGCTAGATTCAACAGAAAAATCTCCACTAGACCCACCAGAGAAGCATACTCTAACCAGTTAGTGATACCCCCATTTAAACTAAGTACGGCCGGAGGAAACAGCTTCCCGGTCAAAGCTGCCCAGCTTTGGAACTCCCTCCCGCCTGGCCTGAGATCTACCCAATCCTACGCTCTCTTCAGATCTAACTGTATCAATTGGATCAAAGAAAATGACCGATAGTCCTGCCCTACACCAATATAACCACTGTTCTACAAACGTACTATGTACATAGTTATATACTCTCTATCTTCCTACTGCATATTTCCTCTATATATTATGTTATATGTATATATTATGCACAATGTATATTCTCCTTACTGTCCTGCATTATGTAACTTCTACGACGTATAACCACTACTTGTAAACATGCGTAACCTGTAAAGCTTAAAGTATCCTTGAACAACGCGCCCGGTTACCCTCGGGTCTGGCGCGCGCTATAAATAATAAACAAACAAACAATGCTTCTACCAAAACTGAGACCCTTCCTTTAGCATGAGATGTGATATCCAACTCCTTCCCATTCCAATCCTGAGACCCTTCCTATAGCATGAGATGTGATATCTATATGCTTCTAATACCAAACCTGAGATCCTTCCGATAGCATGAGATGTGATATCTCAATGCTTCTAATACCAAACCTGAGATCCTTCCTATAACATAAGATGTGATATCCAAATCCTACCCCTTCCAAACCTGAGACCCTCCCTTTAGCATGCGATGTGATATCCAACTCCTTCCCATTCCAATCCTGATACCCTTCTGATAGCATGAGATGTGATATCTCAATGCCTCTAATACCAAACCTGAGATCCTACCTCTAACATGAAATGTGATATCCAACTCCTTCCCTTTCCAAACCTGAGAGCCTTCCTACAACATGAGATGTGATATCCAAGTCTTTCCCATTCCAATCCTGAGACCCTTCCTATAGCATGAGATGGGATATCCAACTCCTTCCAAATCCAATCCTGATACCCTTCCGATAGCATGAGATGTGATATCCCAATGCTTCTACAAAACCTGAGACCCATACCATGGCATGAGATGTGATATCAAACTCCCGTCCTATACCATGAGACTTGATATCTCAATGCTTCTAATACCAAACCTGAGACCGGTCCAATAACATGAGATGTGATATCCAAATCCTTCCCTTTCCAAACCTTAGACCCTTCCTGTATCATGAGATGTGATATCCAAGCCCTTCCCATTCCATTCCTGAGACCCTTTCTATAGCATGAGATGTGATATCTCAATGCTTCTAATACCAAACCTGAGACCCTTCCTATAACATGAGATGTGATATCCAAGTCCTTCCCATTCCAATCCTGAGACCCTTCCTATAGCATGAGATGTGATATCTCAATGCTTCTAATACCAAACCTGAGACCCTTCCTATAACATGGATTGTGATATCCAAGTCCTTCCCATTCCAATCCTGAGACCCTTCCGATAACAGAGATGTGATATCTCAATGCTTATACCAAACCTGAGACCCTTCGGATAGCATGAGATGTGATATCTCAATGCTTCTAATACCAAACCTGAGATCCTTCCTATAACATGAGATGTGATGTCCAAATCCTTCCCCTTCCAAACCTTAGACCCTCCCTTTAGCATGAGATGTGATATCCAACTCCTTCCCATTCCAATCCTGAGACCCTTCTGATGGCATGAGATGTGATATCTCAATGCCTCTAATACCAAACCTGAGATCCTACCTCTAACATGAAATGTGATATCCAACTCCTTCCAATTCCAACCCTGAGAGCCTTCCTATAGAATGAGATGTGATATCCAAGTCCTTCCCATTCCAATCCTGAGACCCTTCCTATAACATGAGATGTGATATCCAACTCCTTCCCATTCCAACCTTAGACCCAGCCTATAGCATGTGATGTGATATCCCAATGCTTCTACAAAACCTGAGACCCATACCATGGCATGAGATGTGATATCAAACTCCTTCCCATTCCAATCCTGAGACCCTTTCTATAGCTTGAGATGTGATATCCAACTCCTTCCCATTCCAATTCTGAGACCCGACCTATACCATGAGATTTGATATCTCAATGCTTCTAATACCAAACCTGAGACCGGTCCTATAACATGAGATGTGATACCCAAATCCTTCCCCTTTCCAAACCTTAGACCCTTCCTATAGCATGAGATGTGATATCTCAATGCTTCTAATACCAGACCTGAGACTCTTCCTATAACGAGATGGGATATCCAACTCCTTCCCATTCCAATCCTGAGACCCTTCCGATAGCAGAGATGTGATATCTCAATGCTTATACCAAACCTGAGACCCTTCCTATGGCATGAGATGTCATATACAACTCCTTCCGATTCCAATCCTGAGACCCTTCCTATAGCATGAGATGTGATATCTCAATGCTTCTAATACCAAACCTGAGATCCTTCCTATAGCATGAGATGTGATATCTAAGTCCTTCCCATTCCAATCCTGAGACCCTTCCGATAGCATGAGATGTGATATCTCAATGCTTCTAATACCAAACCTGAGACCGGTCCTAAAACATGAGATGTGAGATCCAAATCCTTCCCCTTCCAAACCTGAGACCCTTCCTATAGCATGAGATGTGATATCGCAATGCTTCTACCAAAACTGAGACCCTTCCTTTAGCATGAGATGTGATATCCAACTCCTTCCCATTCCAATCCTGAGACCCTTCCTATAGCATGAGATGTGATATCTCAATGCTTCTAATACCAAACCTGAGATCCTTCCTATAACATGAGATGTGATATCCAACTCCTTCCCATTCCAATCCTGAGACCCTTCCTATAGCATGAGATGTGATATTTCAATGCTTCTAATACCAAACCTGAGATCCTTCCGATAGCATGAGATGTGATATCTCAATGCTTCTAATACCAAACCTGAGATCCTTCCTATAACATGAGATGTGATATCCAAATCCTTCCCCTTCCAAACCTGAGACCCTTCTGATAGCATGAGATGTGATATCTGAATGCCTCTTATACCAAACCTGAGATCCTACCTCTAACATGAAATGTGATATCCAACTCCTTCCCTTTCCAAACCTGAGAGCCTTCCTACAGCATGAGATGTGATATCCAAGTCCTTCCCATTCCAATCCTGAGACCCTTCCTATAGCATGAGATGGGATATCCAACTCCTTCCAAATCCAATCCTGATACCCTTCCGATAGCATGAGATGTGATATCCCAATGCTTCTACAAAACCTGAGACCCATACCATGGCATGAGATGTGATATCAAACTCCCGTCCTATACCATGAGACTTGATATCTCAATGCTTCTAATACCAAACCTGAGACCGGTCCAATAACATGAGATGTGATATCCAAATCCTTCCCCTTCCAAACCTTAGACCCTTCCTGTATCATGAGATGTGATATCCAAGTCCTTCCCATTCCATTCCTGAGACCCTTCCTATAGCATGAGATGTGATATCTCAATGCTTCTAATACCAAACCTGAGACCCTTCCTATAACATGAGATGTGATATCCAAGTCCTTCCCAGTCCAATCCTGAGACCCTTCCTATAGCATGAAATGTGATATCTCAATGCTTCTAATACCAAACCTGAGGCCCTTCCTATAACATGAATTGTGATATCCAAGTCCTTCCCATTCCAATCCTGAGACCCTTCCTATAGCATGAGATGTGATATCTCAATGCTTATACCAAACCTGAGACCCTTCCGATAGCATGAGATGTGATATCTCAATGCTTCTAATACCAAACCTGAGATCCTTCCTATAACATGAAATGTGATATCCAACTCCTTCCCCTTCCAAACCTTAGACCCTCCCTTTAGCATGAGATGTGATATCCAACTCCTTCCCATTCCAATCCTGAGACCCTTCTGATGGCATGAGATGTGATATCTCAATGCCTCTAATACCAAACCTGAGATCCTACCTCTAACATGAAATGTGATATCCAACTCCTTCCCCTTCCAACCCTGAGAGCCTTCCTATAGAATGAGATGTGATATCCAAGTCCTTCCCATTCCAATCCTGAGACCCTTCCTATAACATGAGATGTGATATCCAACTCCTTCCCATTCCAACCTTAGACCCTGCCTATAGCATGAGATGGGATATCCAACTCCTTCCAAATCCAATCCCGATACCCTTCCGATAGCATGTGATGTGATATCCCAATGCTTCTACAAAACCTGAGACCCATACCATGGCATGAGATGTGATATCAAACTCCTTCCCATTCCAATCCTGAGACCCTTCCTATAGCTTGAGATGTGATATCCAACTCCTTCCCATTCCAATTCTGAGACCCGTCCTATACCATGAGACTTGATATCTCAATGCTTCTAATACCAAACCTGAGACCGGTCCTATAACATGAGATGTGATACCCAAATCCTTCCCCTTTCCAATCCTGAGACCCTTCCTCTAGCATGAGATGTGATATCGCAATGCTTCTACCAAAACTGAGACCCTTCCTTTAGCATGAGATGTGATATCCAACTCCTTCCCATTCCAATCCTGAGACCCTTCCTATAGCATGAGATGTGATATCTCAATGCTTCTAATACCAAACCTGAGATCCTTCCTATAACATGAGATGTGATATCCAACTCCTTCCCATTCCAATCCTGAGACCCTTCCTATAGCATGAGATGTGATATTTCAATGCTTCTAATACCAAACCTGAGATCCTTCCGATAGCATGAGATGTGATATCTCAATGCTTCTAATACCAAACCTGAGATCCTTCCTATAACATGAGATGTGATGTCCAAATCCTTCCCCTTCCAAACCTTAGACCCTCCCTTTAGCATGAGATGTGATATCCAACTCCTTCCCATTCCAATCCTGAGACCCTTCTGATGGCATGAGATGTGATATCTCAATGCCTCTAATACCAAACCTGAGATCCTACCTCTAACATGAAATGTGATATCCAACTCCTTCCCCTTCCAACCCTGAGAGCCTTCCTATAGAATGAGATGTGATATCCAAGTCCTTCCCATTCCAATCCTGAGACCCTTCCTATAGCATGAGATGGGATATCCAACTCCTTCCAAATCCAATCCTGATACCCTTCCGATAGCATGAGATGTGATATCCCAATGCTTCTACAAAACCTGAGACCCATACCATGGCATGAGATGTGATATCAAACTCCCGTCCTATACCATGAGACTTGATATCTCAATGCTTCTAATACCAAACCTGAGACCGGTCCAATAACATGAGATGTGATATCCAAATCCTTCCCCTTCCAAACCTTAGACCCTTCCTGTATCATGAGATGTGATATCCAAGTCCTTCCCATTCCATTCCTGAGACCCTTCCTATAGCATGAGATGTGATATCTCAATGCTTCTAATACCAAACCTGAGACCCTTCCTATAACATGAGATGTGATATCCAAGTCCTTCCCATTCCAATCCTGAGACCCTTCCTATAGCATGAGATGTGATATCTCAATGCTTCTAATACCAAACCTGAGGCCCTTCCTATAACATGAATTGTGATATCCAAGTCCTTCCCATTCCAATCCTGAGACCCTTCCGATAGCAGAGATGTGATATCTCAATGCTTATACCAAACCTGAGACCCTTCCGATAGCATGAGATGTGATATCTCAATGCTTCTAATACCAAACCTGAGATCCTTCCTATAACATGAGATGTGATGTCCAAATCCTTCCCCTTCCAAACCTTAGACCCTCCCTTTAGCATGAGATGTGATATCCAACTCCTTCCCATTCCAATCCTGAGACCCTTCTGATGGCATGAGATGTGATATCTCAATGCCTCTAATACCAAACCTGAGATCCTACCTCTAACATGAAATGTGATATCCAACTCCTTCCCCTTCCAACCCTGAGAGCCTTCCTATAGAATGAGATGTGATATCCAAGTCCTTCCCATTCCAATCCTGAGACCCTTCCTATAACATGAGATGTGATATCCAACTCCTTCCCATTCCAACCTTAGACCCTGCCTATAGCATGAGATGGGATATCCAACTCCTTCCAAATCCAATCCCGATACCCTTCCAATAGCATGTGATGTGATATCCTAATGCTTCTACAAAACCTGAGACCCATACCATGGCATGAGATGTGATATCAAACTCCTTCCCATTCCAATCCTGAGACCCTTCCTATAGCTTGAGATCTGATATCCAACTCCTTCCCATTCCAATTCTGAGACCCGTCCTATACCATGAGACTTGATATCTCAATGCTTGTAATACCAAACCTGAGACCGGTCCTATAACATGAGATGTGATACCCAAATCCTTCCCCTTTCCAAACCTTAGACCCTTCCTATAGCATGAGATGTGATATCTCAATGCTTCTAATACCAAACCTGAGACCCTTCCTATAACGAGATGGGATATCCAACTCCTTCCCATTCCAATCCTGAGACTCTTCCGATAGCAGAGATGTAATATCTCAATGCTTATACCAAACCTGAGACCCTTCCTATGGCATGAGATTCCAATACAACTCCTTCCCATTCCAATCCTGAGACCCTTCCTATAGCATGAGATGTGATATCTCAATGCTTATACCAAACCTGAGACCCTTCCGATAGCATGAGATGTGATATCTCAATGCTTCTAATACCAAACCTGAGATCCTTCCTATAACATGAAATGTGATATCCAACTCCTTCCCCTTCCAAACCTTAGACCCTCCCTTTAGCATGAGATGTGATATCCAACTCCTTCCCATTCCAATCCTGAGACCCTTCTGATGGCATGAGATGTGATATCTCAATGCCTCTAATACCAAACCTGAGATCCTACCTCTAACATGAAATGTGATATCCAACTCCTTCCCCTTCCAACCCTGAGAGCCTTCCTATAGAATGAGATGTGATATCCAAGTCCTTCCCATTCCAATCCTGAGACCCTTCCTATAACATGAGATGTGATATCCAACTCCTTCCCATTCCAACCTTAGACCCTGCCTATAGCATGAGATGGGATATCCAACTCCTTCCAAATCCAATCCCGATACCCTTCCGATAGCATGTGATGTGATATCCCAATGCTTCTACAAAACCTGAGACGCATACCATGGCATGAGATGTGATATCAAACTCCTTCCCATTCCAATCCTGAGACCCTTCCTATAGCTTGAGATGTGATATCCAACTCCTTCCCATTCCAATTCTGAGACCCGTCCTATACCATGAGACTTGATATCTCAATGCTTCTAATACCAAACCTGAGACCGGTCCTATAACATGAGATGTGATACCCAAATCCTTCCCCTTTCCAATCCTGAGACCCTTCCTCTAGCATGAGATGTGATATCGCAATGCTTCTACCAAAACTGAGACCCTTCCTTTAGCATGAGATGTGATATCCAACTCCTTCCCATTCCAATCCTGAGACCCTTCCTATAGCATGAGATGTGATATCTCAATGCTTCTAATACCAAACCTGAGATCCTTCCTATAACATGAGATGTGATATCCAACTCCTTCCCATTCCAATCCTGAGACCCTTCCTATAGCATGAGATGTGATATTTCAATGCTTCTAATACCAAACCTGAGATCCTTCCGATAGCATGAGATGTGATATCTCAATGCTTCTAATACCAAACCTGAGATCCTTCCTATAACATGAGATGTGATGTCCAAATCCTTCCCCTTCCAAACCTTAGACCCTCCCTTTAGCATGAGATGTGATATCCAACTCCTTCCCATTCCAATCCTGAGACCCTTCTGATGGCATGAGATGTGATATCTCAATGCCTCTAATACCAAACCTGAGATCCTACCTCTAACATGAAATGTGATATCCAACTCCTTCCCCTTCCAACCCTGAGAGCCTTCCTATAGAATGAGATGTGATATCCAAGTCCTTCCCATTCCAATCCTGAGACCCTTCCTATAGCATGAGATGGGATATCCAACTCCTTCCAAATCCAATCCTGATACCCTTCCGATAGCATGAGATGTGATATCCCAATGCTTCTACAAAACCTGAGACCCATACCATGGCATGAGATGTGATATCAAACTCCCGTCCTATACCATGAGACTTGATATCTCAATGCTTCTAATACCAAACCTGAGACCGGTCCAATAACATGAGATGTGATATCCAAATCCTTCCCCTTCCAAACCTTAGACCCTTCCTGTATCATGAGATGTGATATCCAAGTCCTTCCCATTCCATTCCTGAGACCCTTCCTATAGCATGAGATGTGATATCTCAATGCTTCTAATACCAAACCTGAGACCCTTCCTATAACATGAGATGTGATATCCAAGTCCTTCCCATTCCAATCCTGAGACCCTTCCTATAGCATGAGATGTGATATCTCAATGCTTCTAATACCAAACCTGAGGCCCTTCCTATAACATGAATTGTGATATCCAAGTCCTTCCCATTCCAATCCTGAGACCCTTCCGATAGCAGAGATGTGATATCTCAATGCTTATACCAAACCTGAGACCCTTCCGATAGCATGAGATGTGATATCTCAATGCTTCTAATACCAAACCTGAGATCCTTCCTATAACATGAGATGTGATGTCCAAATCCTTCCCCTTCCAAACCTTAGACCCTCCCTTTAGCATGAGATGTGATATCCAACTCCTTCCCATTCCAATCCTGAGACCCTTCTGATGGCATGAGATGTGATATCTCAATGCCTCTAATACCAAACCTGAGATCCTACCTCTAACATGAAATGTGATATCCAACTCCTTCCCCTTCCAACCCTGAGAGCCTTCCTATAGAATGAGATGTGATATCCAAGTCCTTCCCATTCCAATCCTGAGACCCTTCCTATAACATGAGATGTGATATCCAACTCCTTCCCATTCCAACCTTAGACCCTGCCTATAGCATGAGATGGGATATCCAACTCCTTCCAAATCCAATCCCGATACCCTTCCAATAGCATGTGATGTGATATCCTAATGCTTCTACAAAACCTGAGACCCATACCATGGCATGAGATGTGATATCAAACTCCTTCCCATTCCAATCCTGAGACCCTTCCTATAGCTTGAGATCTGATATCCAACTCCTTCCCATTCCAATTCTGAGACCCGTCCTATACCATGAGACTTGATATCTCAATGCTTGTAATACCAAACCTGAGACCGGTCCTATAACATGAGATGTGATACCCAAATCCTTCCCCTTTCCAAACCTTAGACCCTTCCTATAGCATGAGATGTGATATCTCAATGCTTCTAATACCAAACCTGAGACCCTTCCTATAACGAGATGGGATATCCAACTCCTTCCCATTCCAATCCTGAGACTCTTCCGATAGCAGAGATGTAATATCTCAATGCTTATACCAAACCTGAGACCCTTCCTATGGCATGAGATTCCAATACAACTCCTTCCGATTCCAATCCTGAGACCCTTCCTATAGCATGAGATGTGATATCTCAATGCTTATACCAAACCTGAGACCCTTCCGATAGCATGAGATGTGATATCTCAATGCTTCTAATACCAAACCTGAGATCCTTCCTATAACATGAAATGTGATATCCAACTCCTTCCCCTTCCAAACCTTAGACCCTCCCTTTAGCATGAGATGTGATATCCAACTCCTTCCCATTCCAATCCTGAGACCCTTCTGATGGCATGAGATGTGATATCTCAATGCCTCTAATACCAAACCTGAGATCCTACCTCTAACATGAAATGTGATATCCAACTCCTTCCCCTTCCAACCCTGAGAGCCTTCCTATAGAATGAGATGTGATATCCAAGTCCTTCCCATTCCAATCCTGAGACCCTTCCTATAACATGAGATGTGATATCCAACTCCTTCCCATTCCAACCTTAGACCCTGCCTATAGCATGAGATGGGATATCCAACTCCTTCCAAATCCAATCCCGATACCCTTCCGATAGCATGTGATGTGATATCCCAATGCTTCTACAAAACCTGAGACCCATACCATGGCATGAGATGTGATATCAAACTCCTTCCCATTCCAATCCTGAGACCCTTCCTATAGCTTGAGATGTGATATCCAACTCCTTCCCATTCCAATTCTGAGACCCGTCCTATACCATGAGACTTGATATCTCAATGCTTCTAATACCAAACCTGAGACCGGTCCTATAACATGAGATGTGATACCCAAATCCTTCCCCTTTCCAATCCTGAGACCCTTCCTCTAGCATGAGATGTGATATCGCAATGCTTCTACCAAAACTGAGACCCTTCCTTTAGCATGAGATGTGATATCCAACTCCTTCCCATTCCAATCCTGAGACCCTTCCTATAGCATGAGATGTGATATCTCAATGCTTCTAATACCAAACCTGAGATCCTTCCTATAACATGAGATGTGATATCCAACTCCTTCCCATTCCAATCCTGAGACCCTTCCTATAGCATGAGATGTGATATTTCAATGCTTCTAATACCAAACCTGAGATCCTTCCGATAGCATGAGATGTGATATCTCAATGCTTCTAATACCAAACCTGAGATCCTTCCTATAACATGAGATGTGATGTCCAAATCCTTCCCCTTCCAAACCTTAGACCCTCCCTTTAGCATGAGATGTGATATCCAACTCCTTCCCATTCCAATCCTGAGACCCTTCTGATGGCATGAGATGTGATATCTCAATGCCTCTAATACCAAACCTGAGATCCTACCTCTAACATGAAATGTGATATCCAACTCCTTCCCCTTCCAACCCTGAGAGCCTTCCTATAGAATGAGATGTGATATCCAAGTCCTTCCCATTCCAATCCTGAGACCCTTCCTATAGCATGAGATGGGATATCCAACTCCTTCCAAATCCAATCCTGATACCCTTCCGATAGCATGAGATGTGATATCCCAATGCTTCTACAAAACCTGAGACCCATACCATGGCATGAGATGTGATATCAAACTCCCGTCCTATACCATGAGACTTGATATCTCAATGCTTCTAATACCAAACCTGAGACCGGTCCAATAACATGAGATGTGATATCCAAATCCTTCCCCTTCCAAACCTTAGACCCTTCCTGTATCATGAGATGTGATATCCAAGTCCTTCCCAGTCCAATCCTGAGACCCTTCCTATAGCATGAAATGTGATATCTCAATGCTTCTAATACCAAACCTGAGGCCCTTCCTATAACATGAATTGTGATATCCAAGTCCTTCCCATTCCAATCCTGAGACCCTTCCTATAGCATGAGATGTGATATCTCAATGCTTATACCAAACCTGAGACCCTTCCGATAGCATGAGATGTGATATCTCAATGCTTCTAATACCAAACCTGAGATCCTTCCTATAACATGAAATGTGATATCCAACTCCTTCCCCTTCCAAACCTTAGACCCTCCCTTTAGCATGAGATGTGATATCCAACTCCTTCCCATTCCAATCCTGAGACCCTTCTGATGGCATGAGATGTGATATCTCAATGCCTCTAATACCAAACCTGAGATCCTACCTCTAACATGAAATGTGATATCCAACTCCTTCCCCTTCCAACCCTGAGAGCCTTCCTATAGAATGAGATGTGATATCCAAGTCCTTCCCATTCCAATCCTGAGACCCTTCCTATAACATGAGATGTGATATCCAACTCCTTCCCATTCCAACCTTAGACCCTGCCTATAGCATGAGATGGGATATCCAACTCCTTCCAAATCCAATCCCGATACCCTTCCGATAGCATGTGATGTGATATCCCAATGCTTCTACAAAACCTGAGACCCATACCATGGCATGAGATGTGATATCAAACTCCTTCCCATTCCAATCCTGAGACCCTTCCTATAGCTTGAGATGTGATATCCAACTCCTTCCCATTCCAATTCTGAGACCCGTCCTATACCATGAGACTTGATATCTCAATGCTTCTAATACCAAACCTGAGACCGGTCCTATAACATGAGATGTGATACCCAAATCCTTCCCCTTTCCAATCCTGAGACCCTTCCTCTAGCATGAGATGTGATATCGCAATGCTTCTACCAAAACTGAGACCCTTCCTTTAGCATGAGATGTGATATCCAACTCCTTCCCATTCCAATCCTGAGACCCTTCCTATAGCATGAGATGTGATATCTCAATGCTTCTAATACCAAACCTGAGATCCTTCCTATAACATGAGATGTGATATCCAACTCCTTCCCATTCCAATCCTGAGACCCTTCCTATAGCATGAGATGTGATATTTCAATGCTTCTAATACCAAACCTGAGATCCTTCCGATAGCATGAGATGTGATATCTCAATGCTTCTAATACCAAACCTGAGATCCTTCCTATAACATGAGATGTGATGTCCAAATCCTTCCCCTTCCAAACCTTAGACCCTCCCTTTAGCATGAGATGTGATATCCAACTCCTTCCCATTCCAATCCTGAGACCCTTCTGATGGCATGAGATGTGATATCTCAATGCCTCTAATACCAAACCTGAGATCCTACCTCTAACATGAAATGTGATATCCAACTCCTTCCCCTTCCAACCCTGAGAGCCTTCCTATAGAATGAGATGTGATATCCAAGTCCTTCCCATTCCAATCCTGAGACCCTTCCTATAGCATGAGATGGGATATCCAACTCCTTCCAAATCCAATCCTGATACCCTTCCGATAGCATGAGATGTGATATCCCAATGCTTCTACAAAACCTGAGACCCATACCATGGCATGAGATGTGATATCAAACTCCCGTCCTATACCATGAGACTTGATATCTCAATGCTTCTAATACCAAACCTGAGACCGGTCCAATAACATGAGATGTGATATCCAAATCCTTCCCCTTCCAAACCTTAGACCCTTCCTGTATCATGAGATGTGATATCCAAGTCCTTCCCATTCCATTCCTGAGACCCTTCCTATAGCATGAGATGTGATATCTCAATGCTTCTAATACCAAACCTGAGACCCTTCCTATAACATGAGATGTGATATCCAAGTCCTTCCCATTCCAATCCTGAGACCCTTCCTATAGCATGAGATGTGATATCTCAATGCTTCTAATACCAAACCTGAGGCCCTTCCTATAACATGAATTGTGATATCCAAGTCCTTCCCATTCCAATCCTGAGACCCTTCCGATAGCAGAGATGTGATATCTCAATGCTTATACCAAACCTGAGACCCTTCCGATAGCATGAGATGTGATATCTCAATGCTTCTAATACCAAACCTGAGATCCTTCCTATAACATGAGATGTGATGTCCAAATCCTTCCCCTTCCAAACCTTAGACCCTCCCTTTAGCATGAGATGTGATATCCAACTCCTTCCCATTCCAATCCTGAGACCCTTCTGATGGCATGAGATGTGATATCTCAATGCCTCTAATACCAAACCTGAGATCCTACCTCTAACATGAAATGTGATATCCAACTCCTTCCCCTTCCAACCCTGAGAGCCTTCCTATAGAATGAGATGTGATATCCAAGTCCTTCCCATTCCAATCCTGAGACCCTTCCTATAACATGAGATGTGATATCCAACTCCTTCCCATTCCAACCTTAGACCCTGCCTATAGCATGAGATGGGATATCCAACTCCTTCCAAATCCAATCCCGATACCCTTCCAATAGCATGTGATGTGATATCCTAATGCTTCTACAAAACCTGAGACCCATACCATGGCATGAGATGTGATATCAAACTCCTTCCCATTCCAATCCTGAGACCCTTCCTATAGCTTGAGATCTGATATCCAACTCCTTCCCATTCCAATTCTGAGACCCGTCCTATACCATGAGACTTGATATCTCAATGCTTGTAATACCAAACCTGAGACCGGTCCTATAACATGAGATGTGATACCCAAATCCTTCCCCTTTCCAAACCTTAGACCCTTCCTATAGCATGAGATGTGATATCTCAATGCTTCTAATACCAAACCTGAGACCCTTCCTATAACGAGATGGGATATCCAACTCCTTCCCATTCCAATCCTGAGACTCTTCCGATAGCAGAGATGTAATATCTCAATGCTTATACCAAACCTGAGACCCTTCCTATGGCATGAGATTCCAATACAACTCCTTCCGATTCCAATCCTGAGACCCTTCCTATAGCATGAGATGTGATATCTCAATGCTTATACCAAACCTGAGACCCTTCCGATAGCATGAGATGTGATATCTCAATGCTTCTAATACCAAACCTGAGATCCTTCCTATAACATGAAATGTGATATCCAACTCCTTCCCCTTCCAAACCTTAGACCCTCCCTTTAGCATGAGATGTGATATCCAACTCCTTCCCATTCCAATCCTGAGACCCTTCTGATGGCATGAGATGTGATATCTCAATGCCTCTAATACCAAACCTGAGATCCTACCTCTAACATGAAATGTGATATCCAACTCCTTCCCCTTCCAACCCTGAGAGCCTTCCTATAGAATGAGATGTGATATCCAAGTCCTTCCCATTCCAATCCTGAGACCCTTCCTATAACATGAGATGTGATATCCAACTCCTTCCCATTCCAACCTTAGACCCTGCCTATAGCATGAGATGGGATATCCAACTCCTTCCAAATCCAATCCCGATACCCTTCCGATAGCATGTGATGTGATATCCCAATGCTTCTACAAAACCTGAGACCCATACCATGGCATGAGATGTGATATCAAACTCCTTCCCATTCCAATCCTGAGACCCTTCCTATAGCTTGAGATGTGATATCCAACTCCTTCCCATTCCAATTCTGAGACCCGTCCTATACCATGAGACTTGATATCTCAATGCTTCTAATACCAAACCTGAGACCGGTCCTATAACATGAGATGTGATACCCAAATCCTTCCCCTTTCCAATCCTGAGACCCTTCCTCTAGCATGAGATGTGATATCGCAATGCTTCTACCAAAACTGAGACCCTTCCTTTAGCATGAGATGTGATATCCAACTCCTTCCCATTCCAATCCTGAGACCCTTCCTATAGCATGAGATGTGATATCTCAATGCTTCTAATACCAAACCTGAGATCCTTCCTATAACATGAGATGTGATATCCAACTCCTTCCCATTCCAATCCTGAGACCCTTCCTATAGCATGAGATGTGATATTTCAATGCTTCTAATACCAAACCTGAGATCCTTCCGATAGCATGAGATGTGATATCTCAATGCTTCTAATACCAAACCTGAGATCCTTCCTATAACATGAGATGTGATGTCCAAATCCTTCCCCTTCCAAACCTTAGACCCTCCCTTTAGCATGAGATGTGATATCCAACTCCTTCCCATTCCAATCCTGAGACCCTTCTGATGGCATGAGATGTGATATCTCAATGCCTCTAATACCAAACCTGAGATCCTACCTCTAACATGAAATGTGATATCCAACTCCTTCCCCTTCCAACCCTGAGAGCCTTCCTATAGAATGAGATGTGATATCCAAGTCCTTCCCATTCCAATCCTGAGACCCTTCCTATAGCATGAGATGGGATATCCAACTCCTTCCAAATCCAATCCTGATACCCTTCCGATAGCATGAGATGTGATATCCCAATGCTTCTACAAAACCTGAGACCCATACCATGGCATGAGATGTGATATCAAACTCCCGTCCTATACCATGAGACTTGATATCTCAATGCTTCTAATACCAAACCTGAGACCGGTCCAATAACATGAGATGTGATATCCAAATCCTTCCCCTTCCAAACCTTAGACCCTTCCTGTATCATGAGATGTGATATCCAAGTCCTTCCCATTCCATTCCTGAGACCCTTCCTATAGCATGAGATGTGATATCTCAATGCTTCTAATACCAAACCTGAGACCCTTCCTATAACATGAGATGTGATATCCAAGTCCTTCCCATTCCAATCCTGAGACCCTTCCTATAGCATGAGATGTGATATCTCAATGCTTCTAATACCAAACCTGAGGCCCTTCCTATAACATGAATTGTGATATCCAAGTCCTTCCCATTCCAATCCTGAGACCCTTCCGATAGCAGAGATGTGATATCTCAATGCTTATACCAAACCTGAGACCCTTCCGATAGCATGAGATGTGATATCTCAATGCTTCTAATACCAAACCTGAGATCCTTCCTATAACATGAGATGTGATGTCCAAATCCTTCCCCTTCCAAACCTTAGACCCTCCCTTTAGCATGAGATGTGATATCCAACTCCTTCCCATTCCAATCCTGAGACCCTTCTGATGGCATGAGATGTGATATCTCAATGCCTCTAATACCAAACCTGAGATCCTACCTCTAACATGAAATGTGATATCCAACTCCTTCCCCTTCCAACCCTGAGAGCCTTCCTATAGAATGAGATGTGATATCCAAGTCCTTCCCATTCCAATCCTGAGACCCTTCCTATAACATGAGATGTGATATCCAACTCCTTCCCATTCCAACCTTAGACCCTGCCTATAGCATGAGATGGGATATCCAACTCCTTCCAAATCCAATCCCGATACCCTTCCAATAGCATGTGATGTGATATCCTAATGCTTCTACAAAACCTGAGACCCATACCATGGCATGAGATGTGATATCAAACTCCTTCCCATTCCAATCCTGAGACCCTTCCTATAGCTTGAGATCTGATATCCAACTCCTTCCCATTCCAATTCTGAGACCCGTCCTATACCATGAGACTTGATATCTCAATGCTTGTAATACCAAACCTGAGACCGGTCCTATAACATGAGATGTGATACCCAAATCCTTCCCCTTTCCAAACCTTAGACCCTTCCTATAGCATGAGATGTGATATCTCAATGCTTCTAATACCAAACCTGAGACCCTTCCTATAACGAGATGGGATATCCAACTCCTTCCCATTCCAATCCTGAGACTCTTCCGATAGCAGAGATGTAATATCTCAATGCTTATACCAAACCTGAGACCCTTCCTATGGCATGAGATTCCAATACAACTCCTTCCGATTCCAATCCTGAGACCCTTCCTATAGCATGAGATGTGATATCTCAATGCTTCTAATACCAAACCTGAGATCCTTCCTATAACATGAGATGTCATATACAACTCCTTCCGATTCCAATCCTGAGACCCTTCCTATAGCATGAGATGTGATATCTCAATGCTTCTAATACCAAACCTGAGATCCTTCCTATAACATGAGATGTGATATCAAACTCCTTCCCATTCCAAACCTGAGACCCTTCCGATAGCATGAGATGTGATATCTCAATGCTTCTAAAACCAAACATGAGAACCATCCTATAACATGAGATGTGAAATCCAAATCATTCCCTTTCCAAACCTGAGACCCTTCCTATACCATGAGATGTGATATTTCAATGCTTCTAATACCAAACCTGAGACCCGTCCTAAAAGATGAGATGTGAGATCCAAATCCTTCCCCTTCCAAACCTGAGACCTTTCCTTTAGCATGAGATGTGATATCAACTTCTTCCCACTCCAAACCTGAGACCCTTCCTATAGCATGAGATGTTATATCTTAATGCTTCTAAAACCAAACCTGAGAACCATCCTATAACATGTGCACTCCAAATCCCTCCCTTTCCAAACCTGAGACCCTTCCGATAGCATGAGATGTGATATCTCAATGCTACTAAAACCAAACATGAGAACCATCCTATAACATGAGATGTGAAATCCAAATCCTTCCGTTTCCAAACCTGAGACCCTTCCTATAGCTTGAGATGTGATATCAAACTCCTTCCCATTCCAATCCTGAGATAGCTTGAGATGTGATAGCCAACTCCTTTCCATTCCAATCCTGAGACCCTTCCTATACCATGAGATGTGATATCTCAATGCTTCTAATACCAAACCTGAGACCCGTCCTAAAACATGAGATGTGAGATCCAAATCCTTCCCCTTCCAAACCTGAGACCCTTCCTATAGCTTGAGATGTGATATGAAACTCCTTCCCATTCCAATCCCGAGATAGCTTGCGATGTGATATCCAACTCCATCCCATTCCAATCCTGAGACCCTTCCGATAGCATGAGATGTGATAGCTCAATGCTTCTAATATCAAAACTGAGACCCTCCCTATAGTATGAGATGTGATATCTAAGTCCTTCCCATTCCTATCCTGAGACCCTTCCGATAGCAGAGATGTGATATCTCAATGCTTATACCAAACCTGATGACCCATCCTATGGCATGAGATGTGATATCCAACTCCTTCCCATTGCAATCCTGAGTTCCTTCCTATAGCATGAGATGTGATATCTCAATGCTTCTATCAAACCTGAGACCCTTCCTTTAGCAGGAGATGTGATATCCAACTCCTTGCCATTCCAATCCTGAGACCCTTCCTATAACATGAGACGTGATATCCAACTCCTTCCCATTCCAATCCTGAGACTCCTCCTATAGCATGAGATGTGATATCTCAATGCTTCTAATACCAAACCTGTGACCCGTCCTATAACATGAGATACGATATCCAAATCCTTCCCCTTCCAAACCTGAGACCCTTCCTTTAGCATGAGATGTGATATCCAAATCCTTCCCATTCCAATCCTGAAACCCTTCCTATAGCATGAGATGTGATAGCTCAATGTTTCTAATAAAAAACCTGAGACCCTTTCTATAGCAAGAGATGTGATATCCAAATCCTTCCCATTCCAATCCTGAGACCCTTGCTATAACAGATATGATATCCAACTCCTTCCCATTCCAACCTGAGACACTTCCTATAGCATGAGAAGGGATATCCAAATCCTTCCCATTCCAATCCTGAGATCCTTCCTATAACATGATGTGATATCCAATTCCTTCCCATTCCAAACCTGAGACCCTTCCTATTGGATGAGATGTGATATCAAACTCCTTCCCATTCCAATCCTGAGACCCTTCCTATGCCATGAGATGTGATATCTCAATGCTTCTAATACCAAACCTGGGACCCGCCCTATAACATGAGATATGATATCCAAATCCTTCCCCTTTCAAACCTGAGACCCTTCCTTTAGCGTGAGATGTGATATCCAAATCCTTCCCATTCCAATCCTGAAACCCTTCCTATAGCATGAGATATGATATCTCAATGTTTCTAATAAAAAACCTGAGACCCTTCCTATAGCAAGAGATGTGATATCCAAATCCTTCCCATTCCTATAGCATGAGATGTGATATCCAACTCCTTCCCATTCCAACCTGAGACCCTTCCTATAGCATGAGAAGGGATATCCAACTCCTTCCCAATCCAATCCTGAGACCCTTCCGATAGCAGAGATGTGATATCTCAATGCTTATACCAAACCTGAGACCCTACCTTTAGTATGATGTGATATCCAAATCCTTCACATTCCTATCCTGAGACCCTTCCTATAGCATGAGATGTGATATCTCAATGCTTCTAATACCAAACCTGAGATCCTTCCTATAACATGAGATGTGATATCCAACTCCTTCCCATTCCAAACCTGAGACCCTTCCAATAGCATGAGATTTGATATCTCAATGCTTCTAAAAACAAACATGAGAACCATCCTATAACGAGATGTGAAATCCCAATCCTTCCCTTCCCAAACCTGAGACCCTTCCTATAGCTCGAGATGTGATATCAAACTCCTTCCCATTCCAATCCTGAGATAGCTTGAGATGTGATATCCAACTCCTTCCCATTCCAATCCTGAGACCCTTATTATACCATGAGATGTGATATCTCCACGCTTCTAATACCAAACCTGAGACCCGTACTGAAAAATGAGATGTGAGATCCAAATCCTTCCCCTTCCAAACCTGAAACCTTTCCTTTAGCATATGTGATATCCAACTCCTTCCCATTCCAATCCTGAGACCCTTCCGATAGCATGAGATGTGATATTTCAATGCTTCTAATATCAAACCTGAGACCCTCCCTATAGCATGAGATGTGATATCCAACTCCTTCCCATTCCAATCGAGACCCTTCCTATAACGAGATGTGATATCTCTATGCTACTAATACCAAACCTGAGCCCCTTCATGTGATATCCAACTCCTTCCCATTCCAAACTTGTCACCCTTCCTGTAACATGAAATGTGATTTCTCACCCCTTCCAATTCCAAACCTGAGACCATTCCCACAGCCTGAGATTTGAAATCTCATTTCTTCCAATACCAAACCCGAGACCCTTCCAATAGGATGAGATTTACTATCTCGCTCCTTAAAATACCAAACTCGAGTCCCTTCCCAAAGGATGTGATTCTAATACCAAACCTGAGACCCTCCCTATAACAAGAGATGTCATATCCAACTCCTTCCCATTCCAATCCTGAGACTCTTCCTATAGCATGACATGTGATATCGAACTTCCCATTCCAATCCTGAGACTCAGACCTCCCCGTCTAACCTTCTCACCACTCCTAGCTCCCGGATTGATCATGCACTCCTGCTGTCTCTTCTCTCCCTTCTTCTGCTTCCTTTCCTCTCTCCTTCCTCATCTGCCCTAGGTCAGGCTCCTTCTACACCTCCGCAGGGATTACTGATTTGTACCCCTCCCCACTCTCAACTCTCTCATTTTCAAACATTCATCTGACATCTGCCATTTCCTGGAAGAACCCGACCTTGATGTTCTTGGTCTCACCGAGACATGGTTGACCCAGCGCTGTCTCGAGCTTTGACACTTTCCTCCCTGATGGCGAGTTCCTCTCCATGCCCAAATCCAACCGTTCTTGAGGGGGAGTATCCTTGATTCCTGTAGTAAATTGCTTTCCTTTGCAGGCCGACTCCTCTCACGAATGCCTTGTCTGCATGCATTCTCTCTTTCCTGGCGAATCTCTCACCGTGGCTATTTGCCTACCCCCTTCCTCTCTCAGTGGATGGACTTCTCCATCCTAGCCTCCTACCACTCAACTCCGCCTACTTGGAGAATTCAACATGAACCTGTATGCTTCCTGACCTGGACTTTTACGAGATCTGCAACTCTTCATGTCGCTGGCCCTACACACTGCAGGGAAAACTCAGGATTTTCAGATCTCAGACCTCCCCCTCTGTAACCCTCTCAACAATCCTCTCCCATGGTGATCAAGTTCTCATCTCCAAAGAAGGCTAACTGCCAGCTTTTCCTCCTCAGTGGAGTTCTCCCTTTCTGTCCCTGCTCCCTGCACCGTTTCGCGTTGCAAGTACTCGCTTCCCAGCTCTCTGGTTTAGACGCGTGTTCCCTGCCTCCTCTCCTCTTCCTGCTGCCTTCAAATCAACAAATGAGCTTCAAAAGATACACAGTGTATGTACTGTGTCCGTGCGTTTGTTGTCGAATCCTGAAGTTTTTAACCACTGTTCTCCCATACAAGGGGGGGGTCAACATCTACTGCTGTTCACAGGCTGATTGTATACGGCTGAAATCTTCAAGGCATTATCAGCTTTCCTGACTGTTTTGGAACGTGTATTTGCCATCTGTTAATGCAGTCGCTCTGTGTTCATCGTCCCTTCTACTTTACAGGCTGCACTCCCCTGTTGATCACATTCTCAGAGGCGTTCATCCTTTCTGTCCCTGATCCCTGCTCCGTTTCGCGTTGCAAGTACTCGCTTCCCAGCTCTCTGGTTTAGACGCGTGTTCCCTGCCTCCTCTCCTCTTCCTGCTGCCTTCAAATCAACAAATGAGCTTCAAAAGATACACAGTGTATGTACTGTGTCCGTGCGTTTGTTGTCGAATCCTGAAGTTTTTAACCACTGTTCTCCCTTACTAGGGGGGGTCAACATCTACTGCTGTTCGCAGGCTGACTGTATACGGCTGAAATCTTCAATGCATTATCAACTTTCCTGACTGTTTTGGAACGTGTATTTGCCATCTGTTAATGCAGTCGCCCTGTGTTCATCGTCCGTTCTAGTTTACAGGCTGCACTCCCCTGGTGATCACATTCTCCTCTCCAGAGCAGGCTACCAGCTGCTCCTCCTCATAGGCGTTCATCCTTTCTGTCCCAGCTCCATGCACCGATTTGCGTTGCATGTACTCGCTTCCCAGCTCTCTGGTTTAGATGCGTGTTCCCTGCCTTCTCTCCTCTTCCTACAGCCTTCCAATGAGCTCCACAAGATAGTGTTCAGAATGCTTCATAAGCTGTAACCCACTAGACGTATTGAAACGTGCTAAAAACTAGCAAAAATAGCTAGAAAATGTACTTCCCTCCCGTTTTTGTAAATCCGAATTCTGGTGGGTTCCCATGTTGTATGTACTGTGTTCGTGCGTTTGTTGTCGAATCCTGAAGTTTTTAACCACTGTTCTCCCATACTAGGGGGGGTCAACATCTACTGCTGTTCACAGGCTGAATGTATACGGCTGAAATATTCAATGCATTATCAGCTTTCCTGACTGTATTGGAACGTGTATTTGCCATCTGTTAATGCAGTCGCCCTGTGTTCATCCTCCCTTCTAGTTTACAGGTTGCACTCCCCTGGTGATCACATTCTCCTCTCCAGAGAAGGCTAACTACCAGCTGCTCCTCCTCATAGGCGTTCATCCTTTCTGTCCCTGCTCCCTGCACCGTTTCGCGTTGCATGTACTCGCTTCCCAGCTCTCTGGTTTAGATGCGTGTTCCCTGCCTTCTCTCCTCTTCCTACAGCCTTCCAATGAGCTCCACAAGATAGTGTTCAGAATGCTTTATAACACCCATTATTCAACATATAGCCGTAACCCGCTAGACGTATTGAAATGTGCTAAAAACTAGCAAAAACAGCTAGAAAATGTACTTTCCTCGCGTTTTGGTAAATGCGAATTCTGGTGGATTCCCATTTTGTACTCTGTTCGTGCAGTTCAGTCGAATCCTGTTCTTTTGAACCACTCTTCTCCCATAAAAGGGAGGATCAAAATGTGTTGTTCACAGGCTGAATTTATACTGCTGAAATGCTCGCTTCCCTGCTCTCTGGTTTAGACGCGTGTACCCTGCATTTACCAAAACGCGAGGGAAGTGGAAGGGGTGAGAAATCACGTTTCATGCTACAGGAAGGGTAACAAGTTTGGAATGGGAAGGAGTTGGATATCACATATGCTACGTGAAGGGGCTCAGGGTTGATTAGAAGCATTGATTAGAAGCATAGAGATATCACATCTCATGTTATAGGAAGGGTCTCAATTGGAATGGGAATGAGTTGGATATCACATCTCATGCTATAGGGAGGGTCTCAGTTTTGATATTAGAAGCATTGAGATATCACATATGCTATTGGAAGGAGTCTCAGTATTGGAATTGGAAGGAGTTGGATATCACATCTCATGCTATAGGGAGGTTCTCAGGTTTGATATTAGAAGCATTGAGATATCACATATGCTATTGGAAGGAGTCTCAGTATTGGAATTGGAAGGAGTTGGATATCACATCTCATGCTATCGGAAGGGTCTCATGTTTGGAATGGGAAGGAGTTGGATATCACATATGCTATAGGAAGTGTCTCAGGTTTGGAATGGGAATGAGTTGGATATCACATCTCATGTTATAGGACGGGTCTCTGGTTTGGTATAAGCATTGAGATATCACATCTCATGCTATAGGAAGGGTCTCAGGATTGGAATAGGAAGGATTTGGATATCACATCTCATGCTATAGGAAGGGTCTCAGGTTTGGTATACGCATGGAGATATCACTTCTCATGCTATAGGAAGGGTCTCAGGATTGGAAAAGGAAGGAGTTGGATATCACATATCATGCTATAGGGAGGGTCTCAGTTTTGATATTAGAAGCATTGAGATATCACATCTTATGCTATCGGAAGTGTCTCAGGATTGGAATGGGAAGGAGCTGGATATCACATCTCATGCTAAAGGAAGGGTCTCAGGTTTGGAACGGGAAGGAGTTGGATATCACATCTCATGTTATAGGAAGGGTCTCAGGTTTGGTATAAGCATTGAGATATCACATCTCTGCTATCGGAAGTGTCTCAGGATTGAAATGGGAAGGAGTTGGATATCCCATCTCATGCTATAGATATGCTCTCAGGTTTGGAAAGGGAAGGAGTTGGATATCACATCTCATGCTATAGGAAATTTCTCAGGATTGGAATGGGAAGTAGTTGGATATCACATCTCATGCTATAGGAAGGGTCTCAGGTTTGGTATAAGCATTGAGATATCACATCTCATGCTATAGGATGGGTCTCAGGATTGGAATGGAAGGAGTTGGATATCACATCTCATGCTATAAGAAGGGTCTCAGGATTGGAATGGGAAGTAGTTGGATATCACATCTCATGCTATAGGAAGGGTCTCAGGTTTGGTATTAGAAGCATTGAGATATCACATCTCATGCTATAGGAAGGGTCTCAGGATTGGAATGGGAAGGATTTGGATATCACATCTCATGCTATAGATAGGCTCTCAGGTTTGGAAAGGGAAGGAGTTGGATATCACATCTCATGCTATAGGAAGGGTCTCAGGATTGGAATGGGAAGTAGTTGGATATCACATCTCATGCTATAGGAAGGGTCTCAGGTTTGGTATAAGCATTGAGATATCACATCTCATTCTATAGGAAGGGTCTCAGGATTGGAATGGGATGGAGTTGTATATGACATCTCATGCCGTAGGAAGGGTCTCAGGTTTGGTATAAGCATTGAGATATCACTTCTCATGCTATAGGAAGTGTCTCAGGATTGGAATGGGAAGGAGTTGGATATCACATCTCATGTTATAGGAAGGATCTCAGGTTTGGTATTAGAAGCATTGAGAAATCACATCTCATGCTATAGGAAGGGTCTCAGGATTGGAATGGGAAGGAGTTGGATATCACATCTCATGCTAAAGGGAGTGTCTCAGGTTTGGAAGGGGAAGGATTTGGATATAACATCTCGTGTTATAGGAATGATCTCAGGTTTGGTATTAGAAGCATTGAGATATCACATCTCATGCTATCGGAAGGATCTCAGGTTTGGTGCTAGAAGCATTGAGATATCAA
Organism: Ambystoma mexicanum; assembly: GCF_040938575.1. Taxonomy (NCBI): domain Eukaryota; kingdom Metazoa; phylum Chordata; class Amphibia; order Caudata; family Ambystomatidae; genus Ambystoma; species Ambystoma mexicanum. The sequence goes on from NC_090934.1 coordinate 1,158,430,000, forward strand.
ATCTCATGCTATAGGAAGGATTTCAGGATTGGAATGGGAAGGAGTTGGATATCACATCTCATGCTATAGGAAGGGTCTCAGGATTGGAATGGGAAGGAGTTGTATATGACATCTCATGCCACAGGAAGGGTCTCAGGTTTGGTATAAGCATTGAGATATCACATCTCTGCTATCGGAAGGGTCTCAGGATTGGAATGGGAAGGAGTTGGATATCCCATCTTATGTTATAGGAAGGGTCTCAGGTTTGGTATTAGAAGCATTGAGATATCACATCTCATGCTATAGGAAGGGTCTCAGGATTTGAATGGGAAGGACTTGGATATCACATCTGATGCTATAGGGAGGGTCTCACGTTTGGAAAGGGAAGGGGTTGGATATCACATTTCATGTTAGAGGTAGGAATCAGGTTTGGTATTAGAGGCATTGAGATATCACATCTCATGCTATCAGAAGGGTCTCAGGATTGGAATGGGAAGGAGTTGGATATCCCATCTCATGCTATAGATATGCTCTCAGGTTTGGAAAGGGAAGGAGTTGGATATCACATCTCATGCTATAGGAAATGTCTCAGGATTGGAATGGGAAGTAGTTGGATATCACATCTCATGCTATAGGAAGGGTCTCAGGTTTGGTATAAGCATTGAGATATCACATCTCATGCTATAGGATGGGTCTCAGGATTGGAATGGAACGAGTTGGATATCACATCTCATGCTATAAGAAGGGTCTCAGGATTGGAATGGGAAGTAGTTGGATATCACATCTCATGCTATAGGAAGGGTCTCAGGTTTGGTATTAGAAGCATTGAGATATCACATCTCATGCTATAGGAAGGGTCTCAGGATTGGAATGGGAAGGATTTGGATATCACATCTCATGCTATAGATAGGCTCTCAGGTTTGGAAAGGGAAGGAGTTGGATATCACATCTCATGCTATAGGAAGGGTCTCAGGATTGGAATGGGAAGTAGTTGGATATCACATCTCATGCTATAGGAAGGGTCTCAGGTTTGGTATAAGCATTGAGATATCACATCTCATTCTATAGGAAGGGTCTCAGGATTGGAATGGGAAGGAGTTGTATATGACATCTCATGCCGTAGGAAGGGTCTCAGGTTTGGTATAAGCATTGAGATATCACTTCTCATGCTATAGGAAGTGTCTCAGGATTGGTGTTAGAAGCATTGAGATATCAAATCTCATGCTATAGGAAGGGTCTCAGGATTGGAATGGGAAGGAGTTGGATATCACATCTCATGCTATAGGAAGGGTCTCAGGATTGGAATGGGAAGGAGTTGTATATGACATCTCATGCCGTAGGAAGGGTCTCAGGTTTGGTATAAGCATTGAGATATCACTTCTCATGCTATAGGAAGTGTCTCAGGATTGGAATGGGAAGGAGTTGGATATCACATCTCATGTTATAGGAAGGATCTCAGGTTTGGTATTAGAAGCATTGAGAAATCACATCTCATGCTATAGGAAGGGTCTCAGGATTGGAATGGGAAGGAGTTGGATATCACATCTCATGCTAAAGGGAGGGTCTCAGGTTTGGAAGGGGAAGGATTTGGATATAACATCTCGTGTTATAGGAATGATCTCAGGTTTGGTATTAGAAGCATTGAGATATCACATCTCATGCTATCGGAAGGATCTCAGGTTTGGTGTTAGAAGCATTGAGATATCAAATCTCATGCTATAGGAAGGGTCTCAGGATTGGAATGGGAAGGAGTTGGATATTACATCTAATGCTATAGGAAGGGTCTCAGGTTTGGTATAAGCATGGAGATATCACTTCTCATGCTATAGGAAGGGTCTCAGGATTGGAATGGGAAGGAGTTGGATATCACATCTCATGTTATAGGAAGGATCTCAGGTTTGGTATTAGAAGCATTGAGACATCACATCTCATGCTATGGGAAGGGTCTCAGGATTGGAATGGGAAGGAGTTGGATATCACATCTCATGCTATAGGAAGGGTCTCAGGTTTAGTATAAGCATTGAGATATCACATCTCATGCTATAGGAAAGGTCTCAGGATTGGAATGGGAAGGAGTTGTATATGACATCTCAGGCCATAGCAAGGGTCTCAGGTTTGGTATAAGCATTGAGATATCACATCTCTGCTATCGGAAGGGTCTCAGGATTGGAATATGAAGGAGTTGGATATCCCATCTCATGTTATAGGAAGGGTCTCAGGTTTGGTATTAGAAGCATTGAGATATCACATCTCATGCTATAGGAAGGGTCTCAGGATTGGAATGGGAAGGACTTGGATGTCAGATCTCATGCTATAGGGAGGGTCTCAAGTTTGATATTAGAAGCATTGAGATAACAAATCACATGATATCGGAAGGGTGTCAGGATTGGAATGGGAAGGAGTTGGAAATCACATCTCATGATAAAGGAAGGGTCTAAGGTTTGGAAGGGGAAGGATTTGGATATCACATCTCATGTTATTGGACGGGTCTCAGGTTTGGTATTAGAAGCATTGAGATATCAAGTCTCATGGTATAGGAAGGGTCTCAGAATTGGAATGGGAAGGAGTTGGATATCACATCTCAAGCTATAGGAAGGGTCTCAGGATTGGAATGGGAAGGAGTTTGATATCACATCTCATGCCATAGTATGGGTGTCAGGTTTGGTAGAAGCATTGGGATATCACATCTCATGCTATCGGAAGGGTATCAGGATTGGATTTGGAAGGAGTTGGATTTCCCATCTCATGCTATAGGAAGGGTCTCAGGTTGGAATGGGAAGGAGTTGGATATCACATCTCATGTTATAGGAAGGGTCTCAGGATTGGAATGGGAAGGAGTTGGATATCCCATCTCATGTTATAGGACGGGTCTCTGGTTTGGTATAAGCATTGAGATATCACATCTCATGCTATAGGAAGGGTCTCAGGATTGGAATGGGAAGGATTTGGATATCACATCTCATGCTATAGGAAGGGTCTCAGGTTTGGTATACGCATGGAGATATCACTTCTCATGCTATAGGAAGGGTCTCAGGATTGGAATGGGAAGGAGTTGGATATCACATCTCATGCTATAGGAAGGGTCTCGGGTTTGGAATGGGAAGGAGTTGTATATGACATCTCATGCCGTAGGAAGGGTCTCAGGTTTGGTATAAGCATTGAGATATCACTTCTCATGCTATAGGTAGTGTCTCAGGATTGGAATGGGAAGGAGTTGGATATCACATCTCATGTTATAGGAAGGATCTCAGGTTTGGTATTAGAAGCATTGAGAAATCACATCTCATGCTATAGGAAGGGTCTCAGGATTGGAATGGGAAGGAGTTGGATATCACATCTCATGCTAAAGGGAGGGTCTCAGGTTTGGAAGGGGAAGGATTTGGATATAACATCTCGTGTTATAGGAATGATCTCAGGTTTGGTATTAGAAGCATTGAGATATCACATCTCATGCTATCGGAAGGATCTCAGGTTTGGTGTTAGAAGCATTGAGATATCAAATCTCATGCTATAGGAAGGGTCTCAGGATTGGAATGGGAAGGAGTTGGATATCACATCTCATGCTATAGGAAGGGTCTCAGGATTGGAATGGGAAGGAGTTGTATATGACATCTCATGCCACAGGAAGGGTCTCAGGTTTGGTATAAGCATTGAGATATCACATCTCATGCTATAGGAAGGGTCTCAGGTTTGGTATACGCATGGAGATATCACTTCTCATGCTATAGGAAGGGTCTCAGGATTGGAATGGGAAGGAGTTGGATATTACATCTAATGCTATAGGAAGGGTCTCAGGTTTGGTATAAGCATGGAGATATCACTTCTCATGCTATAGGAAGGGTCTCAGGATTGGAATGGGAAGGAGTTGGATATCACATCTCATGTTATAGGAAGGATCTCAGGTTTGGTATTAGAAGCATTGAGACATCACATCTCATGCTATGGGAAGGGTCTCAGGATTGGAATGGGAAGGAGTTGGATATCACATCTCATGCTATAGGAAGGGTCTCAGGTTTAGTATAAGCATTGAGATATCACATCTCATGCTATAGGAAAGGTCTCAGGATTGGAATGGGAAGGAGTTGTATATGACATCTCAGGCCATAGCAAGGGTCTCAGGTTTGGTATAAGCATTGAGATATCACATCTCTGCTATCGGAAGGGTCTCAGGATTGGAATATGAAGGAGTTGGATATCCCATCTCATGTTATAGGAAGGGTCTCAGGTTTGGTATTAGAAGCATTGAGATATCACATCTCATGCTATAGGAAGGGTCTCAGGATTGGAATGGGAAGGACTTGGATGTCAGATCTCATGCTATAGGGAGGGTCTCAAGTTTGATATTAGAAGCATTGAGATAACAAATCACATGATATCGGAAGGGTGTCAGGATTGGAATGGGAAGGAGTTGGAAATCACATCTCATGATAAAGGAAGGGTCTAAGGTTTGGAAGGGGAAGGATTTGGATATCACATCTCATGTTATAGGACGGGTCTCAGGTTTGGTATTAGAAGCATTGAGATATCAAGTCTCATGGTATAGGAAGGGTCTCAGAATTGGAATGGGAAGGAGTTGGATATCACATCTCAAGCTATAGGAAGGGTCTCAGGATTGGAATGGGAAGGAGTTTGATATCACATCTCATGCCATAGTATGGGTGTCAGGTTTGGTAGAAGCATTGGGATATCACATCTCATGCTATCGGAAGGGTATCAGGATTGGATTTGGAAGGAGTTGGATTTCCCATCTCATGCTATAGGAAGGGTCTCAGGTTGGAATGGGAAGGAGTTGGATATCACATCTCATGTTATAGGAAGGGTCTCAGGATTGGAATGGGAAGGAGTTGGATATCCCATCTCATGTTATAGGACGGGTCTCTGGTTTGGTATAAGCATTGAGATATCACATCTCATGCTATAGGAAGGGTCTCAGGATTGGAATGGGAAGGATTTGGATATCACATCTCATGCTATAGGAAGGGTCTCAGGTTTGGTATACGCATGGAGATATCACTTCTCATGCTATAGGAAGGGTCTCAGGATTGGAATGGGAAGGAGTTGGATATCACATCTCATGCTATAGGAAGGGTCTCGGGTTTGGAATGGGAAGGAGTTGTATATGACATCTCATGCCGTAGGAAGGGTCTCAGGTTTGGTATAAGCATTGAGATATCACTTCTCATGCTATAGGTAGTGTCTCAGGATTGGAATGGGAAGGAGTTGGATATCACATCTCATGTTATAGGAAGGATCTCAGGTTTGGTATTAGAAGCATTGAGAAATCACATCTCATGCTATAGGAAGGGTCTCAGGATTGGAATGGGAAGGAGTTGGATATCACATCTCATGCTAAAGGGAGGGTCTCAGGTTTGGAAGGGGAAGGATTTGGATATAACATCTCGTGTTATAGGAATGATCTCAGGTTTGGTATTAGAAGCATTGAGATATCACATCTCATGCTATCGGAAGGATCTCAGGTTTGGTGTTAGAAGCATTGAGATATCAAATCTCATGCTATAGGAAGGGTCTCAGGATTGGAATGGGAAGGAGTTGGATATCACATCTCATGCTATAGGAAGGGTCTCAGGATTGGAATGGGAAGGAGTTGTATATGACATCTCATGCCACAGGAAGGGTCTCAGGTTTGGTATAAGCATTGAGATATCACATCTCTGCTATCGGAAGGGTCTCAGGATTGGAATGGGAAGGAGTTGGATATCCCATCTTATGTTATAGGAAGGGTCTCAGGTTTGGTATTAGAAGCATTGAGATATCACATCTCATGCTATAGGAAGGGTCTCAGGATTGGAATGGGAAGGACTTGGATATCACATCTGATGCTATAGGGAGGGTCTCACGTTTGGAAAGGGAAGGGGTTGGATATCACATTTCATGTTAGAGGTAGGAATGAGGTTTGGTATTAGAGGCATTGAGATATCACATCTCATGCTATCAGAAGGGTCTCAGGATTGGAATGGGAAGGAGTCGGATATCCCATCTCATGCTATAGATATGCTCTCAGGTTTGGAAAGGGAAGGAGTTGTATATCACATCTCATGCTATAGGAAATTTCTCAGGATTGGAATGGGAAGTAGTTGGATATCACATCTCATGCTATAGGAAGGGTCTCAGGTTTGGTATAAGCATTGAGATATCACATCTCATGCTATAGGATGGGTCTCAGGATTGGAATGGAAGGAGTTGGATATCACATCTCATGCTATCGGAAGGGTCTCAGGATTGGAATGGGAAGGACTTGGATATCACATCTCATGTTATAGGAAGGGTCTCAGGTTTGGTATTAGAAGCATTGAGATATCACATCTCATTCTATAGGAAGGCTCTCAGGATTGGAATGGGAAGGATTTGGATATCACATCTCATGCTATAGATAGGCTCTCAGGTTTGGAAAGGGAAGGAGTTGGATATCACATCTCATGCTATAGGAAGGGTCTCAGGATTGGAATGGGGAGTAGTTGGATATCACATCTCATGCTATAGGAAGGGTCTCAGGTTTGGTATAAGCATTGAGATATCACACCTCATTCTATAGGAAGGGTCTCAGGATTGGAATGGGAAGGAGTTGTATATGACAGCTCATGCCGTAGGAAGGGTCTCAGGTTTGGTGTAAGCATTGAGATATCACTTCTCATGCTATAGGAAGTGTCTCAGGATTGGAATGGGAAGGAGTTGGATATCACATCTCATGTTATAGGAAGGATCTCAGGTTTGGTATTAGAAGCATTGAGAAATCACATCTCATGCTATAGGAAGGGTCTCAGGATTGGAATGGGAAGGAGTTGGATATCACATCTCATGCTAAAGGGAGGGTCTCAGGTTTGGAAGGGGAAGGATTTGGATATAACATCTCGTGTTATAGGAATGATCTCAGGTTTGGTATTAGAAGAATTGAGATATCACATCTCATGCTATCGGAAGGATCTCAGGTTTGGTGTTAGAAGCATTGAGATATCAAATCTCATGCTATAGGAAGGGTCTCAGGATTGGAATGGGAAGGAGTTGGATATCACATCTCATGCTATAGGAAGGGTCTCAGGATTGGAATGGGAAGGAGTTGTATATGACATCTCATGCCACAGGAAGGGTCTCAGGTTTGGTATAAGCATTGAGATATCACATCTCTGCTATCGGAAGGGTCTCAGGATTGGAATGGGAAGGAGTTGGATATCCCATCTTATGTTATAGGAAGGGTCTCAGGTTTGGTATTAGAAGCATTGAGATATCACATCTCATGCTATAGGAAGGGTCTCAGGATTGGAATGGGAAGGACTTGGATATCACATCTGATGCTATAGGGAGGGTCTCACGTTTGGAATGGGAAGGAGTTGGATATCACATCTCATGCTAAAGGGAGGGTCTCAGGTTTGGAAGGGGAAGGATTTGGATATCACATCTCTTATTATAGGAAGGATCACAGGTTTGGTATTAGAAGCATTGAGATATCACATCTCATGCTATCGGAAGGGTCTCAGGATTGGAATTGGAAGTAGTTGGATATCACATCTCATGCTATAGGAAGGGTCTCAGGTTTGGAACGGGAAGGAGTTGGATATCACATCTCATGTTATAGGAAGAGTCTCAGGTTTGGTATAAGCATTGAGATATCACATCTCTGCTATCGGAAGGGTCTCAGGATTGGAATATGAAGGAGTTGGATATCCCATCTCATGTTATAGGAAGGGTCTCAGGTTTGGTATTAGAAGCATTGAGATATCACATCTCATGCTATAGGAAGGGTCTCAGGATTGGAATGGGAAGGACTTGGATGTCAGATCTCATGCTATAGGGAGGGTCTCAAGTTTGATATTAGAAGCATTGAGATAACAAATCTCATGATATCGGAAGGGTGTCAGGATTGGAATGGGAAGGAGTTGGAAATCACATCTCATGATAAAGGAAGGGTCTAAGGTTTGGAAGGGGAAGGATTTGGATATCACATCTCATGTTATAGGACGGGTCTCAGGTTTGGTATTAGAAGCATTGAGATATCAAGTCTCATGGTATAGGAAGGGTCTCAGAATTGGAATGGGAAGGAGTTGGATATCACATCTCAAGCTATAGGAAGGGTCTCAGGATTGGAATGGGAAGGAGTTTGATATCACATCTCATGCCATAGTATGGGTCTCAGGTTTGGTAGAAGCATTGGGATATCACATCTCATGCTATCGGAAGGGTATCAGGATTGGATTTGGAAGGAGTTGGATTTCCCATCTCATGCTATAGGAAGGGTCTCAGGTTGGAATGGGAAGGAGTTGGATATCACATCTCATGTTATAGGAAGGGTCTCAGGATTGGAATGGGAAGGAGTTGGATATCCCATCTCATGTTATAGGACGGGTCTCTGGTTTGGTATAAGCATTGAGATATCACATCTCATGCTATAGGAAGGGTCTCAGGATTGGAATGGGAAGGATTTGGATATCACATCTCATGCTATAGGAAGGGTCTCAGGTTTCGTATACGCATGGAGATATCACTTCTCATGCTATAGGAAGGGTCTCAGGATTGGAATGGGAAGGAGTTGGATATCACATCTCATGCTATAGGAAGGGTCTCGGGTTTGGAATGGGAAGGAGTTGTATATGACATCTCATGCCGTAGGAAGGGTCTCAGGTTTGGTATAAGCATTGAGATATCACTTCTCATGCTATAGGTAGTGTCTCAGGATTGGAATGGGAAGGAGTTGGATATCACATCTCATGTTATAGGAAGGATCTCAGGTTTGGTATTAGAAGCATTGAGAAATCACATCTCATGCTATAGGAAGGGTCTCAGGATTGGAATGGGAAGGAGTTGGATATCACATCTCATGCTAAAGGGAGGGTCTCAGGTTTGGAAGGGGAAGGATTTGGATATAACATCTCGTGTTATAGGAATTATCTCAGGTTTGGTATTAGAAGCATTGAGATATCACATCTCATGCTATCGGAAGGATCTCAGGTTTGGTGTTAGAAGCATTGAGATATCAAATCTCATGCTATAGGAAGGGTCTCAGGATTGGAATGGGAAGGAGTTGGATATCACATCTCATGCTATAGGAAGGGTCTCAGGATTGGAATGGGAAGGAGTTGTATATGACATCTCATGCCACAGGAAGGGTCTCAGGTTTGGTATAAGCATTGAGATATCACATCTCTGCTATCGGAAGGGTCTCAGGATTGGAATGGGAAGGAGTTGGATATCCCATCTTATGTTATAGGAAGGGTCTCAGGTTTGGTATTAGAAGCATTGAGATATCACATCTCATGCTATAGGAAGGGTCTCAGGATTGGAATGGGAAGGACTTGGATATCACATCTGATGCTATAGGGAGGGTCTCACGTTTGGAACGGGAAGGGGTTGGATATCACATTTCATGTTAGAGGTTGGAATCAGTTTTGGTATTAGAGGCATTGAGATATCACATCTCATGCTATCAGAAGGGTCTCAGGATTGGAATGGGAAGGAGTTGGATATCCCATCTCATGCTATAGATATGCTCTCAGGTTTGGAAAGGGAAGGAGTTGGATATCACATCTCATGCTATAGGAAATTTCTCAGGATTGGAATGGGAAGTAGTTGGATATCACATCTCATGCTATAGGAAGGGTCTCAGGTTTGGTATAAGCATTGAGATATCACATCTCATGCTATAGGATGGGTCTCAGGATTGGAATGGAAGGAGTTGGATATCACATCTCATGCTATCGGAAGGGTCTCAGGATTGGAATGGGAAGGACTTGGATATCACATCTCATGTTATAGGAAGGGTCTCAGGTTTGGTATTAGAAGCATTGAGATATCACATCTCATTCTATAGGAAGGCTCTCAGGATTGGAATGGGAAGGAGTTGTATATGACATCTCATGCCGTAGGAAGGGTCTCAGGTTTGGTATAAGCATTGAGATATCACTTCTCATGCTATAGGAAGTGTCTCAGGATTGGAATGGGAAGGAGTTGGATATCACATCTCATGTTATAGGAAGGATCTCAGGTTTGGTATTAGAAGCATTGAGAAATCACATCTCATTCTATAGGAAGGGTCTCAGGATTGGAATGGGAAGGAGTTGGATATCACATCTCATGCTAAAGGGAGGGTCTCAGGTTTGGAAGGGGAAGGATTTGGATATAACATCTCGTGTTATAGGAATGATCTCAGGTTTGGTATTAGAAGCATTGAGATATCACATCTCATGCTATCGGAAGGATCTCAGGTTTGGTGTTAGAAGCATTGAGATATCAAATCTCATGCTATAGGAAGGGTCTCAGGATTGGAATGGGAAGGAGTTGGATATCACATCTCATGCTATAGGAAGGGTCTCAGGATTGGAATGGGAAGGAGTTGTATATGACATCTCATGCCACAGGAAGGGTCTCAGGTTTGGTATAAGCATTGAGATATCACATCTCTGCTATCGGAAGGGTCTCAGGATTGGAATGGGAAGGAGTTGGATATCCCATCTTATGTTATAGGAAGGGTCTCAGGTTTGGTATTAGACGCATTGAGATATCTCATCTCATGCTATATGTTAGGAAAGATTTCGTTATTGTAGGGAACTTTCCTTCCATGTGGCAACCCCTAAACTTTTTGCTATTGTTTTCAACCTGTTTTCTTGACTTTGCCAGAGAAGTGCAGCCTTCTGCCGTACTCCTCTGGGCTTTCGCTCCTTTCTTACGGGGAAACTGACATGCCCTTAAGACAGTCAGTACCGGGGAACGCTGTTTCCCGTAGTTTCTTTTATCGTGTCGCCATTTTAGTGCAACACGACACAAGAGGGCACTGTAAGCTAGGTTACAGCTCTCTTGGGTCTCTAGCCTTCTACAGACCCTAGACACTCTTGTAGGATGGTTTTTGGATCGGTGCAAGTCATTCAGGGACTGGGCTGGTGGCAGCGATCATTTGGTTTATTTTGAGCTCCTTTTGCCGTTCTGAGCACCTTTTTGCCGCGAACACAAAAGGGTGGCCCGGCTACCCAAAATGGCCGGACCACGAGGCTCCTTTGTCTCGTCCACTGTCCGTCTTGCTCCCTTTACCTTCCCCCGGGTCAGGCGACCCGGGGCCTTCCTTATTTGGGCATGTAGTTTCCCGCGAAACACGGTTGCTTTCGCGGGCTTCTACATGTCGTTTGAGTGCCCCCAGGATGTGGGCTGGGCTGTCTGGTCCCAATACACATCCTGGGTGCCAGAGAGTCTAGGGTGGTGTGAATGCCTGGGACCACTGTGGTCCGTGATTGGTCCACGTATGGTATGTGTGTTGATGAGCGGATCTCCCATTGGCTCCCCTCCGTTTTGGCGCGAAGGGAACCGTGGATAAGAGGGAGCTGGAAACACCACTACCATGTCGATCTCCTGAGTTCTTACGAACCCAGGGATACAGGAGCCAAGTATCCTGCGAACACAAGGCTGGACCGAGGAATCGCTGGTGACCCCCTGAAGAACTTCTGCTCCTCATTGCTGCCGTCCGGTGAAGCCCTTTCCACCTAAGATCGAACAAGAAGGCCTGTACTGGCGCTTCGACCTATTGGAATAGCAGGACCAGCTATTCCCGGCACCTTCATCAACTCCTGCCGTAAGCCTTCGGAAGTGTCCCTGGGCCATCCAGTTGACTGACCAGCTTACTAAGGAGTCCTGCTCTGTAATCGCCGACAGGTTGGGTGGTATTCTGAGTCCGGGGCACGCTCACACGCTTCGTTTGCTTAGCAACCCTAAGCTAGAGGTGAGCAGTGCTCGTTTGGCTTGAATACACCCGGCCGTTCCGTTGCCCTGCTGTGGCGACAAAACTGTGCTTGTTTCTTCGATCGGGACGTCTTTTTACTCTGCACGACGACGAGACGTTCCCTGCTCTTCAGAACCTGCCAGAAGCTGCATCTATCGAGGAGAAGCTCGGGCCTGCTTGCTTCGGGGACCGGTGAGTAGATTAGCTAGGATCTGGTCGCCCTCCTGCAGTGCCCCTTGCTTTTCCCCGCTGTAAATACAGCTCCCCTTGTCCGTACTCGCGCCCTGCTTCTGCCTCACAGTGGAGGCTGCGCTAGAGTCGCGGACCGTGTTCTCCTTCATTAGGGCACCCTACAGAGCTGTTCAACGTCCTCCGAAGAGCTTCACCTTCTGCCCATTGGCACCGGCGTGTGCAGGTACTTTTGAGCGCTAGGCTCCACTCTTCGTAGGGATTGGACTACCATCTAGTTAGGGGCCTCAGAAGGCGGACATATCACACGCATTGGTTCGCACTGCCTGTTTTCCTTCCCCTGCAGGTGGATAACATATTTCGTGCTGCTAATGCTGTGAAACTGTGTATTCTGTATATATATTGGGTGGATAGTGTATGTGTTGGTTTAATATCGTTGTATATTGCTGCTTTTACTGTGGTTACTAGTTTCAAGGCCTTATAATAAATGTGTATCTATTTTTGATATAAAACAACTGTTTGGAGTAGTTGTAAGCGCTCTTGCTTTGTGTGCTCATTGCGGGCTTTCAGTCACCCTCACCCCTCCTGAGACCTAGTCTTGACCGCCGCGATCGCTACCTTGATTGGTCTGGCTTGTCCAGAGGTTACCCTGTTCCAAGTAATTAGGTTGGCCTTCTGAACTTCTGCGCCACCAGGACAGAGTTCAGAAATCCGTCTTAACAAATTGGTGTACAGCGGTGGGATACGACTGAAGGTATCCAGTGTTGCGCACGAGCTAAGGCGTTTTCAGGTTATTCCAACCAGGACACGCAGTAAAGTATTGAATATAACGTTAAAAAGGCCATAGTCCTATCAACAGTATGGAAACGAATACTTTATTAACCTTAAATGCTTCGAAATCTGAAACATTGAAGAAGATGTGTGCGGAGAGAGGGGTTTCCTCTCAAGGCACTAAATTGGAAATGATCCAGAGAATCGTGGCGTGGCAAGAAGCGCAGCTTGACGCTATAACTTCCGAGGACAGTGCAGAAGGTGGTGGGGCTGCTCTCACTGGCAGAACCGACGGTTCTGCCGCTGCACTGATCCATCACGACCACGAGGACAGGGAGGATGTAATGTCTAACGTTTCCTCTGCCAGTGTTGATGGGGAGGCTATGCTTGAATTCAAGAAGCAAGAGCTGCGGTTTAGGCAGCAGGAGCTTGAATTCAGCATAGCCAAACTGAAAATCGACCAGGCAGAAAAACAAAAAGACAGGGATCACCAGTTGGAACTGGCCAAGCTTCAGTTCGCAAATGGGTCCAAGGGTCCTGGACATGGTTCTGGGGCTTCCTCTCATCCACGGTTTCCAAAAGATCTGCTCAGTGTGTATGAGGAACGAAATGACATTATGGACTGGTTAAATGCGTTTGAGTATGCATGCGAGGTTCAAGAGGTTGATAATGCGGATAAGATTGCATGGTTACTCAGCAGACTGCCCCATTCTGGTTGCAGTGCCATTATGGAAATGTCGAAGGCTGAGCGCGCTGATTTTGCAATGTTGAAGCAGACTCTCATTTTAAAGTTTGGGAAGACTCCGACCCAATATTTGAAAAGGTTTAGAGAGTATAAGAAAAAGGAAGGTGGTACTTGGGTGTCGTATGTAGCTGAGTCCCTGAAAAACTTAACTGGCTGGGTTGAAGGTTATAAGGTTTCTACCTTCGAAGGCATGATCAATCTGGTCATGCTGGAACACATTTTTGCTTCTTCTTCCCCGGAGCTTAAGCAGCATTTGGCCGATTCGAAGGAGATAGATCCTAAGAAGCTGGCCATTGCAGCAGACTTATGGGTGTCACATCGAGTGTCCCATAAGGACAAAACTCATCCTGGTAAGCAGGAGGAAGGGAAAAAGTCCAAAGATATGGAGGGTGGGGAATCTGCTAAATCTTCTTCCCATAAGGGCCACAAAAAGAAAAATAAGGGTAAGCCCTACGAGAACTCACAGGGTAGTGGAGGTTCGCCTCCGAAACAGAACTCTGGTTATAATAAGCCTCCCTACGTAAACAGACCCAATGGGGCTTGTTTTTCTTGTGGAGCAACTGACCATGTGAAGGGGGATCCCCGTTGTAAGGTTAGACCTTTGGGGGTCCACTCCGCTAATCTGGCCTTCTCCTCCTACGAGGAAGAAGAGATTACAGGAGCATCCTTCTCCTCAGACTCATTTCCCAGCGGAATAGAGGCTGAGGTAGTTTTAGTGTCCCTGGGTTCCTGGGAGCCTAAAGTCGCAGAGGCGTATGCTAGGATTCCGGATAATACCAAGCACTACTTTAAAGACAGTGTGCTGATCAATGGAGTGGATACTCCAGCTCTTAGGGATAGTGGGTGCAGTCGAACTGTAGTGGATTCTACCTTGGTAGACTCAGAGGAAGTTGCCAGAGCTACTCTGATGCCCACTAAGTTGGCTGACGGCCCCCTCCGTATGTTTCCCGTGATCCCTGTTAATCTAACTTTAAATGGTACAGCAGTTAGGATTCCAGTGAGCATTCAGAGAAACGTCCCGGGAAAGGTCTTGTTGGGCAATGATCTCAGAGCTCTAGGGCTCGTAGGAGACACTGCCGAAAGACCCTACACACGGTCTCAAGCACGGGCAGCATTGGCCAAGTCCAATACGCCGCCCCAGCCGAAGGGGAAACCCAAGGCGAAAGGAGTCAACAAGTCCCGACGGGGGAAAGAGAATATTCCCCCGAGCTCGCCTACCACTGCGGTGGAGGGAGTTGGTCAATCGCCCGAGCCTGACGAGGAGGTGGCGATGCCTGAAGTGTTCGACCCCAACGACCATCCTGAACTAAAAGACTTGTTAGTTGAAGGAGGTCCTGATAGGGACGACTTCAGTAAGGGCCAACGTGAGTGCCCATCTCTGGAAGGCCTAAGGAGACAGGCCTGCTCCCAGCTTGAGGGTGAACCTCCTGGGAAGCATCGGATTTATTGGGAAGGTGGACTCCTGTACAGTGAGCCCACAGAGTCTACAGAAGGAGACCATAGGAGGTTGGTGGTTCCCCTTTCTGTTAGACCCTTCCTCCTGCAGTTGGCGCATGAAGTTCCCCTTGCTGGTCACCTTGGAATGAAGAGGACCAAGCAAAGGTTATCTATGCACTTCTACTGGCCCAAGATGGGGGTGCAAGTAGAAAGTCACTGCAGGAGTTGTGCCTCCTGCCAGTTGTCTGGTAAGGTTGGCGCGACAATCCAAGCTCCGTTGGTACCGCTCCCAGTTGTGGGGGTACCATTTGAAAGGGTAGGGATCGACATCGTTGGTCCCCTTGACCCGCAAACATCCTCAGGCAATAGGTTTATCCTGGTGCTGGTCGACCATGCAACCAGGTATCCTGAGGCCATCCCATTAAAGACTGTAACTGCCAAGTCAGTTGCAAAAGCTTTACTCGGCATATTTACTAGGGTTGGCTTCCCTAAAGAAGTTGTGTCAGATCGTGGCAGCAACTTTATGTCGAAGTATATGCAGGCTATGTGGAAAGAATGTGGGGTCACCTACAAGTTCTCTTCTGCATATCACCCCCAGACCAATGGTCTGGTGGAACGTTTCAACAGAACGTTAAAGAGCATGATTGGGGCTCTGGAGGAGCCCCAGAGAAGAAAATGGGATCTTCTTTTACCATGCTTGCTGTTTGCCTACAGAGAGGTACCACAGGAGGGTGTTGGCTTCAGCCCCTTCGAACTTCTGTTCGGTCATCCCGTACGGGGACCCTTAGCCATCGTCAAAGAGGGATGGGAGATGCCCACTCCCCCTGTTACTACCAATGTAGTTGACTATGTGCTAGGGCTCAGAAAACGGATGGTACTCCTGATGGGCTTGGCTAGTGAAAAGTTGAAGGCAGGACAAGCGCTGGTGAAACATTGGTACGACCAGAAAGCTTCCTTAATTCACTTTACCCCTGGTCAGCAAGTCCTGATCATGAACCCTATAAGGCCTCGCGCTTTACAGGACAAATGGTCAGGCCCTTACACAGTGGTGGAGCCCCTGGGTGAGGTGAACTATTTAGTGGACCTTGGAAGGCCTGGACAGGCTCCAAAAGTGTTCCACGTAAATAGGCTGAAGGCTTTCGTCCCAAGAGTCGAAATCGCAGCACTGCTACTGGCGTCAGACGTTGAGGAAGAGGAGTCAGAACCTCTTCCCGACCTGTTCCAAAGCGGTCCTTCAGATAGCTCCGTTGAGGGTGTCCGAGTGGCCCCTCAC
The DNA here is from genome assembly GCF_040938575.1 of Ambystoma mexicanum. Classification (NCBI taxonomy): domain Eukaryota; kingdom Metazoa; phylum Chordata; class Amphibia; order Caudata; family Ambystomatidae; genus Ambystoma; species Ambystoma mexicanum. The sequence continues at coordinate 1,158,446,110 of NC_090934.1, forward strand.
CTGACTTCTGATCAGCAGGCTGAGGTGAAAAGTTTGCTTAGGCAGTTTTCCCCCCTGTTTTCACAGTCGCCTGGTTTGACACCTTGGTGCAAACATAACATTGACACAGGAGACAGTGTACCTACCAAAAGTAGGGGATACAGGATGTCGGATAAAGTACGGTCTTATATTAAGACCGAGGTCAACAAGATGTTAGACCTTGGGGTGATTGAACCCTCTAGTAGTCCTTGGTCCAGTCCTGTGGTATTGGTTCCAAAGGCAGGCACCTCTGAATTGAGGTTCTGCGTGGATTACAGGGCTCTGAATGCTGTCACCAAGACAGACGCTCACCCCTTGCCTCGAACTGACGAGCTGGTGGATACCTTGGGTGCCTCCAAGTACCTCAGCACGTTTGACCTGACTGCGGGCTATTGGCAAATAGCTTTAGCAGAACATGCCAAGGAGAAGACAGCATTTTCAACTCCCGACGGGCTTTACCAATTCCGGGTAATGCCGTTCGGATTGAAGAATGCACCTGCCACTTTCCAGAGGCTTGTGAATCATGTGTTGAATGGGTTGGACGAATTCTGTCTTGCATATCTGGACGATATAGCAGTTTTCAGTGCCACCTGGGAAGACCATGTGAAACACCTCGGGATTGTGCTCCAGGCTCTTCAGAAAGCCCACTTGACCATCAAGGCGAGTAAATGCCAGATTGGACAAGGCTCAGTGGTTTACCTTGGGCATGAAGTAGGTGGAGGAAGGATACAGCCTCTCCCCAGTAAAGTACAAGCAGTACAAGACTGGCCTACCCCCACTACACAAACCCAAGTGAGAGCCTTCTTAGGACTCACGGGTTATTACCGCAATTTTATGGCAGACTATGGCACCATAGCTGCTCCTCTGACTGCCCTCACAACTCCGAAGAAACCCAAGAAGGTAACTTGGACTGACGAGTGTGAGAAGGCCTTCAATGGCTTGAAAGACTCCTTGTGCCAGGCCCCTGTGCTCAGGGCCCCTGATTATCAAAGACCTTTTATCGTGCAGACGGATGCCTCTGACACTGGGATAGGAGCTGTACTATCACAAGTAGATGAGAAGGGTAAGGAACACCCTATCGGTTTTATTAGTCGCCAGCTTAAGGACAGAGAGCTCAGATGGTCCACGGTAGAGAAAGAATGTTTCTCTGTTGTGTGGGCCCTAAGGAAGCTGAGGCCCTACCTCTATGGGACCCACTTCACTGTGCAGACTGACCATAAGCCGTTAAAGTGGCTAATGAACATGAAGGGGGAGAATCCAAAGTTGCTTAGGTGGTCCATAAGTCTTCAAGGCTTCGACTTCACTATTGAGCATAGACCAGGTGTCCAACATAGCAATGCTGATGGGTTGTCCAGAATGTTTTACCGACCTGAACAAGAGACTCATCCAGGGGTGGATTAGTTCCCCCTGTCCATAGTCTGGGAGGGGCGAGTGTTAGGAAAGATTTCGTTATTGTAGGGAACTTTCCTTCCATGTGGCAACCCCTAAACTTTTTGCTATTGTTTTCAACCTGTTTTCTTGACTTTGCCAGAGAAGTGCAGCCTTCTGCCGTACTCCTCTGGGCTTTCGCTCCTTTCTTACGGGGAAACTGACATGCCCTTAAGACAGTCAGTACCGGGGAACGCTGTTTCCCGTAGTTTCTTTTATCGTGTCGCCATTTTAGTGCAACACGACACAAGAGGGCACTGTAAGCTAGGTTACAGCTCTCTTGGGTCTCTAGCCTTCTACAGACCCTAGACACTCTTGTAGGATGGTTTTTGGATCGGTGCAAGTCATTCAGGGACTGGGCTGGTGGCAGCGATCATTTGGTTTATTTTGAGCTCCTTTTGCCGTTCTGAGCACCTTTTTGCCGCGAACACAAAAGGGTGGCCCGGCTACCCAAAATGGCCGGACCACGAGGCTCCTTTGTCTCGTCCACTGTCCGTCTTGCTCCCTTTACCTTCCCCCGGGTCAGGCGACCCGGGGCCTTCCTTATTTGGGCATGTAGTTTCCCGCGAAACACGGTTGCTTTCGCGGGCTTCTACATGTCGTTTGAGTGCCCCCAGGATGTGGGCTGGGCTGTCTGGTCCCAATACACATCCTGGGTGCCAGAGAGTCTAGGGTGGTGTGAATGCCTGGGACCACTGTGGTCCGTGATTGGTCCACGTATGGTATGTGTGTTGATGAGCGGATCTCCCATTGGCTCCCCTCCGTTTTGGCGCGAAGGGAACCGTGGATAAGAGGGAGCTGGAAACACCACTACCATGTCGATCTCCTGAGTTCTTACGAACCCAGGGATACAGGAGCCAAGTATCCTGCGAACACAAGGCTGGACCGAGGAATCGCTGGTGACCCCCTGAAGAACTTCTGCTCCTCATTGCTGCCGTCCGGTGAAGCCCTTTCCACCTAAGATCGAACAAGAAGGCCTGTACTGGCGCTTCGACCTATTGGAATAGCAGGACCAGCTATTCCCGGCACCTTCATCAACTCCTGCCGTAAGCCTTCGGAAGTGTCCCTGGGCCATCCAGTTGACTGACCAGCTTACTAAGGAGTCCTGCTCTGTAATCGCCGACAGGTTGGGTGGTATTCTGAGTCCGGGGCACGCTCACACGCTTCGTTTGCTTAGCAACCCTAAGCTAGAGGTGAGCAGTGCTCGTTTGGCTTGAATACACCCGGCCGTTCCGTTGCCCTGCTGTGGCGACAAAACTGTGCTTGTTTCTTCGATCGGGACGTCTTTTTACTCTGCACGACGACGAGACGTTCCCTGCTCTTCAGAACCTGCCAGAAGCTGCATCTATCGAGGAGAAGCTCGGGCCTGCTTGCTTCGGGGACCGGTGAGTAGATTAGCTAGGATCTGGTCGCCCTCCTGCAGTGCCCCTTGCTTTTCCCCGCTGTAAATACAGCTCCCCTTGTCCGTACTCGCGCCCTGCTTCTGCCTCACAGTGGAGGCTGCGCTAGAGTCGCGGACCGTGTTCTCCTTCATTAGGGCACCCTACAGAGCTGTTCAACGTCCTCCGAAGAGCTTCACCTTCTGCCCATTGGCACCGGCGTGTGCAGGTACTTTTGAGCGCTAGGCTCCACTCTTCGTAGGGATTGGACTACCATCTAGTTAGGGGCCTCAGAAGGCGGACATATCACACGCATTGGTTCGCACTGCCTGTTTTCCTTCCCCTGCAGGTGGATAACATATTTCGTGCTGCTAATGCTGTGAAACTGTGTATTCTGTATATATATTGGGTGGATAGTGTATGTGTTGGTTTAATATCGTTGTATATTGCTGCTTTTACTGTGGTTACTAGTTTCAAGGCCTTATAATAAATGTGTATCTATTTTTGATATAAAACAACTGTTTGGAGTAGTTGTAAGCGCTCTTGCTTTGTGTGCTCATTGCGGGCTTTCAGTCACCCTCACCCCTCCTGAGACCTAGTCTTGACCGCCGCGATCGCTACCTTGATTGGTCTGGCTTGTCCAGAGGTTACCCTGTTCCAAGTAATTAGGTTGGCCTTCTGAACTTCTGCGCCACCAGGACAGAGTTCAGAAATCCGTCTTAACACTATAGGAAGGGTCTCAGGATTGGAATAGGAAGGACTTGGATATCACATCTGATGCTATAGGGAGGGTCTCACGTTTGGAAAGGGAAGGGGTTGGATATCACATTTCATGTTAGAGGTAGGAATCAGGTTTGGTATTAGAGGCATTGAGATATCACATCTCATGCTATCAGAAGGGTCTCAGGATTGGAATGGGAAGGAGTTGGATATCCCTTCTCATGCTATAGATATGCTCTCAGGTTTGGAAAGGGAAGGAGTTGGATATCACATCTCATGCTATAGGAAATTTCTCAGTATTGGAATGGGAAGTAGTTGGATATCACATCTCATGCTATAGGAAGGGTCTCAGGTTTGGTATAAGCATTGAGATATCACATCTCATGCTATAGGATGGGTCTCAGGATTGGAATGGAAGGAGTTGGATATCACATCTCATGCTATAAGAAGGGTCTCAGGATTGGAATGGGAAGTAGTTGGATATCACATCTCATGCTATAGGAAGGGTCTCAGGTTTGGTATTAGAAGCATTGAGATATCACATCTCATGCTATAGGAAGGGTCTCAGGATTGGAATGGGAAGGATTTGGATATCACATCTCATGCTATAGATAGGCTCTCAGGTTTGGAAAGGGAAGGAGTTGGATATCACATCTCATGCTATAGGAAGGGTCTCAGGATTGGAATGGGGAGTAGTTGGATATCACATCTCATGCTATAGGAAGGGTCTCAGGTTTGGTATAAGCATTGAGATATCACATCTCATTCTATAGGAAGGGTCTCAGGATTGGAATGGGAAGGAGTTGTATATGACATCTCATGCCACAGGAAGGGTCTCAGGTTTGGTATAAGCATTGAGATATCACTTCTCATGCTATAGGAAGTGTCTCAGGATTGGAATGGGAAGGAGTTGGATATCCCATCTTATGTTATAGGAAGGGTCTCAGGTTTGGTATTAGAAGCATTGAGATATCACATCTCATGCTATAGGAAGGGTCTCAGGATTGGAATGGGAAGGACTTGGATATCACATCTGATGCTATAGGGAGGGTCTCACGTTTGGAATGGGAAGGAGTTGGATATCACATCTCATGCTAAAGGGAGGGTCTCAGGTTTGGAAGGGGAAGGATTTGGATATCACATCTCTTATTATAGGAAGGATCACAGGTTTGGTATTAGAAGCATTGAGATATCACATCTCATGCTATCGGAAGGGTCTCAGGATTGGAATTGGAAGTAGTTGGATATCACATCTCATGCTATAGGAAGGGTCTCAGGTTTGGAACGGGAAGGAGTTGGATATCACATCTCATGTTATAGGAAGAGTCTCAGGTTTGGTATAAGCATTGAGATATCACATCTCTGCTATCGGAGGTGTCTCAGGATTGGGATGGGAAGGAATTGGATATCACATCTCATGCTATAGGAAGGGTCTCAGGTTTGGAACGGGAAGGAGTTGGATATCCCATCTCATGTTATAGGACGGGTCTCAGGTTTGATATTAGAAGCATTGAGATATCACATCGCATGCTGTAGGAAGGGTCTCAGGTTTGGAATGGGAAGGATTTGGATATCACATTTCATGTCATAGGAAGGATCTCAGGTTTGGTATTAGAAGCATTGATATATCACATCTCATGCTATAGGAATGGTCTCAGGATTGGAATGGGTAGGAGTTGGATATTACATTCTTGCTATGGGAAGTGTCTCAGGTTTGGAACGGGAATGAGTTGGATATCACATCTCATGTTATAGGAAGGGTCTCAGGTTTGGTATAAGCATTGAGATATCACATCTCTGCTATCGGAGGTGGCTCAGGATTGGAATGGGAAGGAGTTGGATATCCCATCTCATGTCATAGGACGGGTCTCTGGTTTGGTATAAGCATTGAGATATCACATCTCATGCTATAGGAAGGGTCTCAGGATTGGAATGGGAAGGATTTGGATATCACATCTCATGCTATAGGAAGGGTCTCAGGTTTGGTATACGCATGGAGATATCACTTCTCATGCTATAGGAAGGGTCTCAGGATTGGAATGGGAAGGAGTTGGATATTACATCTCATGCTATAGGAAGGGTCTCAGGTTTGGTATAAGCATGGAGATATCACTTCTCATGCTATAGGAAGGGTCTCAGGATTGGAATGGGAAGGAGTTGGATATCACATCTCATGTTATAGGAAGGATCTCAGGTTTGGTATTAGAAGCATTGAGACATCACATCTCATGCTATGGGAAGGGTCTCAGGATTGGAATGGGAAGGAGTTGGATATCACATCTCATGCTATAGGAAGGGTCTCAGGTTTAGTATAAGCATTGAGATATCACATCTCATGCTATAGGAAAGGTCTCAGGATTGGAATGGGAAGGAGTTGTATATGACATCTCAGGCCATAGCAAGGGTCTCAGGTTTGGTATAAGCATTGAGATATCACATCTCTGCTATCGGAAGGGTCTCAGGATTGGAATATGAAGGAGTTGGATATCCCATCTCATGTTATAGGAAGGGTCTCAGGTTTGGTATTAGAAGCATTGAGATATCACATCTCATGCTATAGGAAGGGTCTCAGGATTGGAATGGGAAGGACTTGGATGTCAGATCTCATGCTATAGGGAGGGTCTCAAGTTTGATATTAGAAGCATTGAGATAACAAATCTCATGATATCGGAAGGGTGTCAGGATTGGAATGGGAAGGAGTTGGAAATCACATCTCATGTTATAGGACGGGTCTCAGGTTTGGTATTAGAAGCATTGAGATATCAAGTCTCATGGTATAGGAAGGGTCTCAGAATTGGAATGGGAAGGAGTTGGATATCACATCTCAAGCTATAGGAAGGGTCTCAGGTTGGAATGGGAAGGAGTTGGATATCACATCTCATGTTATAGGAAGGGTCTCAGGATTGGAATGGGAAGGAGTTGGATATCCCATCTCATGTTATAGGACGGGTCTCTGGTTTGGTATAAGCATTGGGATATCACATCTCATGCTATAGGAAGGGTCTCAGGATTGGAATGGGAAGGATTTGGATATCACATCTCATGCTATAGGAAGGGTCTCCGGTATGGTATACGCATGGAGATATCACTTCTCATGCTATAGGAAGGGTCTCAGGATTGGAATGGGAAGGAGTTGGATATCACATCTCATGCTATAGGAAGGGTCTCGGGTTTGGTATAAGCATGGAGATATCACTTCTCATGCTATATGAAGGGTCTCAGGATTATAATGGGAAGGAGTTGGATATCACATCTCATGTTATAGGAAGGATCTCAGGTTTGGTATTAGAAGCATTGAGACATCACATCTCATGCTATGGGAAGGGTCTCAGGATTAGAATGGGAAGGACTTGGATATCCCATCTCATGTTATAGGAAGGGTCTCAGGTTTGGTATTAGAAGCATTGAGATATCACATCTCATGCTATAGGAAGGGTCTCAGGATTGGAATGGGAAGGACTTGGATGTCAGATCTCATGCTATAGGGAGGGTCTCAAGTTTGATATTAGAAGCATTGAGATAACAAATCTCATGATATCGGAAGGGTGTCAGGATTGGAATGGGAAGGAGTTGGATATCACATCTCATGATAAAGGAAGGGTATAAGGTTTGGAAGGGGAAGGATTTGGATATCACATCTCATGTTATAGGACGGGTCTCAGGTTTGGTATTAGAAGCATTGAGATATCAAGTCTCATGGTATAGGAAGGGTCTCAGAATTGGAATGGGAAGGAGTTGGATATCACATCTCAAGCTATAGGAAGGGTCTCAGGATTGGAATGGGAAGGAGTTTGATATCACATCTCATGCCATAGTATGGGTCTCAGGTTTGGTAGAAGCATTGGGATATCACATCTCATGCTATCGGAAGGGTATCAGAATTGGATTTGGAAGGAGTTGGATATCCCATCTCATGCTATAGGAAGGGTCTCAGGTTGGAATGGGAAGGAGTTGGATATCACATCTCATGTTATAGGAAGGGTCTCAGGATTGGAATGGGAAGGACTTGGATATCATATCTCATGCTATAGGAAGGCTCTCAGGTTTGGAAGGGGAAGGAGTTGGATATCACATTTCATGTTAGAGGAAGGATCTCAGGTTTGGTATTAGAGGCATTGAGATATCACATCTCATGCTATAGGAAGGTTCTCAGGATTGGAATGGGAAGGAGTTGGATATCACATCTCAAGCTATAGGAAGGTTCTCAGGTTTGGTATAAGCATTGAGATATCACATCTCATGCTATAGGAAGGGTCTCAGGATTGGAATGGGAAGGAGTTGGATATCACATCTCATGTTATAGGAAAGATATCAGGTTTGGTATTAGAAGCATTGAGACGTCGCATCTCATGTTATAGGAAGGGTCTCAGGATTGGAATGGGAAGAAGTTGGATATCACATCTCATGCTATAGGAAGGGTCTCAGGTTTGGTATAAGCATTGAGATATCACATCTCATGCTATAGGAAGGGTCTCAGGTTTGGTATAAGCATTGAGATATCACATCTCATGCTATAGGAAGTGTCTCAGGATTGGAATTGAAAGGAGTTGGATATCCCATCTCATGTTATAGGACGGGTCTCAGGTTTGTTATTAGAATCATTGAGATATAATATTGCATGCTGTAGGAAGGGTCTAAGGATTGGAATGGGAAGGACTTGGATATCACATCTCATGCTATAGGTAGGCTCTCAGGTTTGGAAAGGGAAGGGGTTGGATATCACATTTCATGTTACAGGAAGGATCTCAGGTTTGGTATTAGAGGCATTGAGATATCACATCTCATGCTATAGGAAGGGTCTCAGGATTGGAATGGGAAGGAGTTGGATATCACATCTCATGCTATAGGAAGGGTCTCAGGTTTGGTATAAGCATTGAGATATCACATCTCATGCTATAGGAAGGGTCTCAGGATTGGAATGGGAAGGAGTTGGATATCACATTTGATGTTATAGGAAGGATCTCAGGTTTGGTATTAGAAGCATTGAGACATCACATCTCATGCTATGGGAAGGGACTCAGGATTGGAATGGGAAGGAGTTGGATATCACATCTCATGCTATAGGAAGGGTTTCAGGTTAGGTATAAGCATTGAGATATCACATCTCATACTATAGGAAGGGTCTCAGGATTGGAATGGGAAGGAGTTGTATGTGACATCTCATGCCATAGGAAGGGTCTCAGGTTTGGTATTAGAAGCATTGAGATATCACATCTCATGCTATCGGAAGGGTATCAGGATTGGATTTGGAAGGAGTTGAATATCCCATCTCATGCTATAGGAAGGGTCTCAGGTTGGAATGGGAAGGAGTTGGATATCACATCTGATGTTATAGGAAGGGTCTCAGGATTGGAATGGGAAGGACTTGGATATCACATCTCATGCTATAGGAAGGCTCTCAGGTTTGGAAGGGGAAGGAGTTGGATATCACATTTCATGTTAGAGGTAGGATCTCAGGTTTGGTAAAGAGGCATTGAGATATCACATCTCATGCTATAGGAAGGGTCTCAGGATTGGAATGGGAAGGAGTTGGATATCACATCTCATGTTATAGGAAAGATCTCAGGTTTGGTATTAGAAGCATTGAGACATCACATCTCATGTTATAGGAAGGGTCTCAGGATTGGAATGGGAAGGACTTGGATATCACATCTCATGCTATAGGAAGGCTCTCAGGTTTGGAAGGGGAAGGAGTTGGATATCACATTTCATGTTAGAGGTAGGATTTCAGGTTTGGTAAAGAGGCATTGAGATAACACATCTCATGCTATCGGAAGGGTCTCAGGATTGGAATGGGAAGGAGTTTGATATCACATCTCATGCTATAGGAAGGGTCTCAGGTTTGAACTGGAAGGAGTTGGATATCCCATCTCATGTTATAGGACGGGTCTCAGGTTTGGTATTAGAAGCATTGAGATATCACATCGCATGCTGTAGGAAGGGTCTCAGGATTGGAATGGGAAGGAGTTGGATGTTACATTCTTGCTATAGGAAGGGTCTCATGTTTGGAATGGGAAGGAGTTGGATATCACATATGCTATAGGAAGAGTCTCAGGTTTGGAACGGGAAAGAATTGGATATCACATCTCATGCTATAGGAAGGGTCTCAGGTTTGGTATAAGCATTGAGATATCACATCTCATTCTATAGGAAGGGTCTCAGGATTGGAATGGGAAGGAGTTGTATATGACATCTCATGCCACAGGAAGGGTCTCAGGTTTGGTATAAGCATTGAGATATCACTTCTCATGCTATAGGAAGTGTCTCAGGATTGGAATGGGAAGGAGTTGGATATCCCATCTTATGTTATAGGAAGGGTCTCAGGTTTGGTATTAGAAGCATTGAGATATCACATCTCATGCTATAGGAAGGGTCTCAGGATTGGAATGGGAAGGACTTGGATATCACATCTGATGCTATAGGGAGGGTCTCACGTTTGGAATGGGAAGGAGTTGGATATCACATCTCATGCTAAAGGGAGGGTCTCAGGTTTGGAAGGGGAAGGATTTGGATATCACATCTCTTATTATAGGAAGGATCACAGGTTTGGTATTAGAAGCATTGAGATATCACATCTCATGCTATCGGAAGGGTCTCAGGATTGGAATTGGAAGAAGTTGGATATCACATCTCATGCTATAGGAAGGGTCTCAGGTTTGGAACGGGAAGGAGTTGGATATCACATCTCATGTTATAGGAAGAGTCTCAGGTTTGGTATAAGCATTGAGATATCACATCTCTGCTATCGGAGGTGTCTCAGGATTGGGATGGGAAGGAATTGGATATCACATCTCATGCTATAGGAAGGGTCTCAGGTTTGGAACGGGAAGGAGTTGGATATCCCATCTCATGTTATAGGGCGGGTCTCAGGTTTGATATTAGAAGCATTGAGATATCACATCGCATGCTGTAGGAAGGGTCTCAGGTTTGGAATGGGAAGGATTTGGATATCACATTTCATGTCATAGGAAGGATCTCAGGTTTGGTATTAGAAGCATTGATATATCACATCTCATGCTATAGGAATGGTCTCAGGATTGGAATGGGTAGGAGTTGGATATTACATTCTTGCTATGGGAAGGGTCTCATGTTTGGAATGGGAAGGAGTTGGATACCACATATGCTATAGGAAGTGTCTCAGGTTTGGAACGGGAATGAGTTGGATATCACATCTCATGTTATAGGAAGGGTCTCAGGTTTGGTATAAGCATTGAGATATCACATCTCTGCTATCGGAAGTGGCTCAGGATTGGAATGGGAAGGAGTTGGATATCCCATCTCATGTTATAGGACGGGTCTCTGGTTTGGTATAAGCATTGAGATATCACATCTCATGCTATAGGAAGGGTCTCAGGATTGGAATGGGAAGGATTTGGATATCACATCTCATGCTATAGGAAGGGTCTCAGGTTTGGTATACGCATGGAGATATCACTTCTCATGCTATAGGAAGGGTCTCAGGATTGGAATGGGAAGGAGTTGGATATTACATCTCATGCTATAGGAAGGGTCTCAGGTTTGGTATAAGCATGGAGATATCACATCTCATGCTATAGGAAGGGTCTCAGGATTGGAATGGGAAGGACTTGGATATCACATCTGATGCTATAGGGAGGGTCTCACGTTTGGAATGGGAAGGAGTTGGATATCACATCTCATGCTAAAGGGAGGGTCTCAGGTTTGGAAGGGGAAGGATTTGGATATCACATCTCTTATTATAGGAAGGATCACAGGTTTGGTATTAGAAGCATTGAGATATCACATCTCATGCTATCGGAAGGGTCTCAGGATTGGAATTGGAAGTAGTTGGATATCACATCTCATGCTATAGGAAGGGTCTCAGGTTTGGAACGGGAAGGAGTTGGATATCACATCTCATGTTATAGGAAGAGTCTCAGGTTTGGTATAAGCATTGAGATATCACATCTCTGCTATCGGAGGTGTCTCAGGATTGGGATGGGAAGGAATTGGATATCACATCTCATGCTATAGGAAGGGTCTCAGGTTTGGAACGGGAAGGAGTTGGATATCCCATCTCATGTTATAGGACGGGTCTCAGGTTTGATATTAGAAGCATTGAGATATCACATCGCATGCTGTAGGAAGGGTCTCAGGTTTGGAATGGGAAGGATTTGGATATCACATTTCATGTCATAGGAAGGATCTCAGGTTTGGTATTAGAAGCATTGATATATCACATCTCATGCTATAGGAATGGTCTCAGGATTGGAATGGGTAGGAGTTGGATATTACATTCTTGCTATGGGAAGGGTCTCATGTTTGGAATGGGAAGGAGTTGGATATCACATATGCTATAGGAAGTGTCTCAGGTTTGGAACGGGAATGAGTTGGATATCACATCTCATGTTATAGGAAGGGTCTCAGGTTTGGTATAAGCATTGAGATATCACATCTCTGCTATCGGAAGTGGCTCAGGATTGGAATGGGAAGGAGTTGGATATCCCATCTCATGTTATAGGACGGGTCTCTGGTTTGGTATAAGCATTGAGATATCACATCTCATGCTATAGGAAGGGTCTCAGGATTGGAATGGGAAGGATTTGGATATCACATCTCATGCTATAGGAAGGGTCTCAGGTTTGGTATACGCATGGAGATATCACTTCTCATGCTATAGGATGGGTCTCAGGATTGGAATGGGAAGGAGTTGGATATTACATCTCATGCTATAGGAAGGGTCTCAGGTTTGGTATAAGCATGGAGATATCACTTCTCATGCTATAGGAAGGGTCTCAGGATTGGAATGGGAAGGAGTTGGATATCACATCTCATGTTATAGGAAGGATCTCAGGTTTGGTATTAGAAGCATTGAGACATCACATCTCATGCTATGGGAAGGGTCTCAGGATTGGAATGGGAAGGAGTTGGATATCACATCTCATGCTATAGGAAGGCTCTCAGGTTTAGTATAAGCATTGAGATATCACATCTCATGCTATAGGAAAGGTCTCAAGATTGGAATGGGAAGGAGTTGTATATGACATCTCAGGCCATAGCAAGGGTCTCAGGTTTGGTATAAGCATTGAGATATCACATCTCTGCTATCGGAAGGGTCTCAGGATTGGAATATGAAGGAGTTGGATATCCCATCTCATGTTATAGGAAGGGTCTCAGGTTTGGTATTAGAAGCATTGAGATATCACATCTCATGCTATAGGAAGGGTCTCAGGATTGGAATGGGAAGGACTTGGATGTCAGATCTCATGCTATAGGGAGGGTCTCAAGTTTGATATTAGAAGCATTGAGATAACAAATCTCATGATATCGGAAGGGTGTCAGGATTGGAATGGGAAGGAGTTGGAAATCACATCTCATGTTATAGGACGGGTCTCAGGTTTGGTATTAGAAGCATTGAGATATCAAGTCTCATGGTATAGGAAGGGTCTCAGAATTGGAATGGGAAGGAGTTGGATATCACATCTCAAGCTATAGGAAGGGTCTCAGGATTGGAATGGGAAGGAGTTTGATATCACATCTCATGCCATAGTATGGGTCTCAGGTTTGGTAGAAGCATTGGGATATCACATCTCATGCTATCGGAAGGGTATCAGGATTGGATTTGGAAGGAGTTGGATATCCCATCTCATCCTATAGGAAGGGTCTCAGGTTGGAATGGGAAGGAGTTGGATATCACATCTCATGTTATAGGAAGGGTCTGAGGATTGGAATGGGAAGGAGTTGGATATCCCATCTCATGTTATAGGACGGGTCTCTGGTTTGGTATAAGCATTGAGATATCACATCTCATGCTATAGGAAGGGTCTCAGGATTGGAATGGGAAGGATTTCGATATCACATCTCATGCTATAGGAAGGGTCTCAGGTTTGGTATACGCATGGAGATATCACTTCTCATGCTATAGGAAGGGTCTCAGGATTGGAATGGGAAGGAGTTGGATATCACATCTCATGCTATAGGAAGGGTCTCGGGTTTGGTATAAGCATGGAGATATCCCTTCTCATGCTATAGGAAGGGTCTCAGGATTATAATGGGAAGGAGTTGGATATCACATCTCATGTTATAGGAAGGATCTCAGGTTTGGTATTAGAAGCATTGAGACATCACATCTCATGCTATGGGAAGGGTCTCAGGATTAGAATGGGAAGGACTTGGATATCCCATCTCATGTTATAGGAAGGGTCTCAGGTTTGGTATTAGAAGCATTGAGATATCACATCTCATGCTATAGGAAGGGTCTCAGGATTGGAATGGGAAGGACTTGGATGTCAGATCTCATGCTATAGGGAGGGTCTCAAGTTTGATATTAGAAGCATTGAGATAACAAATCTCATGATATCGGAAGGGTGTCAGGATTGGAATGGGAAGGAGTTGGATATCACATCTCATGATAAAGGAAGGGTATAAGGTTTGGAAGGGGAAGGATTTGGATATCACATCTCATGTTATAGGACGGGTCTCAGGTTTGGTATTAGAAGCATTGAGATATCGAGTCTCATGGTATAGGAAGGGTCTCAGAATTGGAATGGGAAGGAGTTGGATATCACATCTCAAGCTATAGGAAGGGTCTCAGGATTGGAATGGGAAGGAGTTTGATATCACATCTCATGCCATAGTATGGGTCTCAGGTTTGGTAGAAGCATTGGGATATCACATCTCATGCTATCGGAAGGGTATCAGAATTGGATTTGGAAGGAGTTGGATATCCCATCTCATGCTATAGGAAGGGTCTCAGGTTGGAATGGGGAGGAGTTGGATATCACATCTCATGTTATAGGAAGGGTCTCAGGATTGGAATGGGAAGGACTTGGATATCATATCTCATGCTATAGGAAGGCTCTCAGGTTTGGAAGGGGAAGGAGTTGGATATCACATTTCATGTTAGAGGAAGGATCTCAGGTTTGGTATTAGAGGCATTGAGATATCACATCTCATGCTATAGGAAGGTTCTCAGGATTGGAATGGGAAGGAGTTGGATATCACATCTCAAGCTATAGGAAGGGTCTCAGGTTTGGTATAAGCATTGAGATATCACATCTCATGCTATAGGAAGGGTCTCAGGATTGGAATGGGAAGGAGTTGGATATCACATCTCATGTTATAGGAAAGATATCAGGTTTGGTATTAGAAGCATTGAGACATCGCATCTCATGTTATAGGAAGGGTCTCAGGATTGGAATGGGAAGAAGTTGGATATCACATCTCATGCTATAGGAAGGGTCTCAGGTTTGGTATAAGCATTGAGATATCACATCTCATGCTATAGGAAGGGTCTCAGGTTTGGTATAAGCATTGAGATATCACATCTTATGCTATAGGAAGTGTCTCAGGATTGGAATTGAAAGGAGTTGGATATCCCATCTCATGTTATAGGACGGGTCTCAGGTTTGTTATTAGAATCATTGAGATATAATATTGCATGCTGTAGGAAGGGTCTAAGGATTGGAATGGGAAGGACTTGGATATCACATCTCATGCTATAGGTAGGCTCTCAGGTTTGGAAAGGGAAGGGGTTGGATATCACATTTCATGTTACAGGAAGGATCTCAGGTTTGGTATTAGAGGCATTGAGATATCACATCTCATGCTATAGGAAGGGTCTCAGGATTGGAATGGGAAGGAGTTGGATATCACATCTCATGCTATAGGAAGGGTCTCAGGTTTGGTATAAGCATTGAGATATCACATCTCATGCTATAGGAAGGGTCTCAGGATTGGAATGGGAAGGAGTTGGATATCACATTTGATGTTATAGGAAGGATCTCAGGTTTGGTATTAGAAGCATTGAGACATCACATCTCATGCTATGGGAAGGGTCTCAGGATTGGAATGGGAAGGAGTTGGATATCACATCTCATGCTATAGGAAGGGTTTCAGGTTAGGTATAAGCATTGAGATATCACATCTCATACTATAGGAAGGGTCTCAGGATTGGAATGGGAAGGAGTTGTATGTGACATCTCATGCCATAGGAAGGGTCTCAGGTTTGGTATTAGAAGCATTGAGATATCACATCTCATGCTATCGGAAGGGTATCAGGATTGGATTTGGAAGGAGTTGAATATCCCATCTCATGCTATAGGAAGGGTCTCAGGTTGGAATGGGAAGGAGTTGGATATCACATCTGAAGTTATAGGAAGGGTCTCAGGATTGGAATGGGAAGGACTTGGATATCACATCTCATGCTATAGGAAGGCTCTCAGGTTTGGAAGGGGAAGGAGTTGGATATCACATTTCATGTTAGAGGTAGGATCTCAGGTTTGGTAAAGAGGCATTGAGATATCACATCTCATGCTATAGGAAGGGTCTCAGGATTGGAATGGGAAGGAGTTGGATATCACATCTCATGTTATAGGAAAGATCTCAGGTTTGGTATTAGAAGCATTGAGACATCACATCTCATGTTATAGGAAGGGTCTCAGGATTGGAATGGGAAGGACTTGGATATCACATCTCATGCTATAGGAAGGCTCTCAGGTTTGGAAGGGGAAGGAGTTGGATATCACATTTCATGTTAGAGGTAGGATTTCAGGTTTGGTAAAGAGGCATTGAGATAACACATCTCATGCTATCGGAAGGGTCTCAGGATTGGAATGGGAAGGAGTTTGATATCACATCTCATGCTATAGGAAGGGTCTCAGGTTTGAACTGGAAGGAGTTGGATATCCCATCTCATGTTATAGGACGGGTCTCAGGTTTGGTATTAGAAGCATTGAGATATCACATCGCATGCTGTAGGAAGGGTCTCAGGATTGGAATGGGAAGGAGTTGGATATTACATTCTTGCTATAGGAAGGGTCTCATGTTTGGAATGGGAAGGAGTTGGATATCACATATGCTATAGGAAGGGTCTCAGGTTTGGAACGGGAAAGAATTGGATATCACATCTCATGCTATAGGAAGGGTCTCAGGTTTGGTATAAGCATTGAGATATCACATCTCTGCTATCGGAAGTGTCTCAGGATTGGAATGGGAAGGAGTTGGATATCCCATCTCATGTTATAGGACGGGTCTCAGGTTTGTTATTAGAATCATTGAGATATCATATTGCATGCTGTAGGAAGGGTCTAAGGATTGGAATGGGAAGGACTTGGATATCACATCTCATGCTATAGGTAGGCTCTCAGGTTTGGAAAGGGAAGGAGTTGGATATCACATTTCATGTTAGAGGAAGGATCTCCGGTTTGGTATTAGAGGCATTGAGATATCACATCTAATGCTATAGGAAGGGTCTCGGGATTGGAATGGGAAGGAGTTGGATATCACATCTCATGCTATAGGAAGGGATTCAGGTTTGGTATAAGCATTGAGATATCACATCTCATGCTATAGGAAGGGTCTCAGGATTGGAATGGGAAGGAGTTGGATATCACATCTCATGCTATAGGAAGGGTCTCAGGTTTGGTATAAGCATTGAGATATCACATCTCATGCTATAGGAAGGGTCTCAGGATTGGAATGGGAAGGAGTTGTATATGACATCTCATGCCATAGGAAGGGTCTCAGGTTTGGTATAAGCATTGAGATAGCACATCTCTGCTATCGGAAGGGTCTCAGGATTGGAATGGGAAGGAGTTTGATATCACATCTCATGTCATGTATGGGTCTCAGGTTTTGTAGAAGCATTGGGATATCACATCTCATGCTATCGGAAGGGTATCAGGATTGGATTTGGAAGGAGTTGGATATCCCATCTCATGCTATAGGAAGGGTCTCAGGTTGGAATGGGAAGGAGTTGGATATCACATCTGATGTTATAGGAAGGGCTCAGGATTGGAATGGGAAGGACTTGGATATCACATCTCATGCTATAGGAAGGCTCTCAGGTTTGGAAGGGGAAGGAGTTGGATATCACATTTCATGTTAGAGGTAGGATATCAGGTTTGGTAAAGAGGCATTGAGATATCACATCTCGTGCTATAGGAAGGGTCTCAGAATTGGAATGGGAAGGAGTTGGATATCACATCTCATGTTATAGGAAAGATCTCAGGTTTGGTATTAGAAGCATTGAGACATCACATCTCATGTTATAGGAAGGGTCTCAGGATTGGAATGGGAAGAAGTTGGATATCAGATCTCATGCTATAGGAAGGGTCTCAGGTTTGGTATAAGCATTGAGATATCACATCTCATGCTATAGGAAGGGTCTCAGGATTGGAATGGGAAGGAGTTGTATATGACATCTCATGCCATAGGAAGGGTCTCAGGTTTGGTATAAGCATTGAGATATCACATCTCATGCTATAGGAAGGGTCTCAGGATTGGAATGGGAAGGACTTGGATATCACATCTCATGCTATAGGCAGGGTCTCAGGTTTGGAAAGGGAAGGAGTTGGATATCACATTTCATGTTAGAGGTAGGATCTCAGGTTTGGTATTAGAGGCATTGAGATATCACATCTCATGCTATCAGAAGGGTCTCAGGATTGGAATGGGAAGGAGTTGGATATCACATCTCATGCTAAAGGGAGGGTCTCAGGTTTGGAAGGGGAAGGATTTGGATATCACATCTCATGTTATAGGAAGGATCTCAGGTTTGGTATTAGAAGCATTGAGATATCACATCTCATGCTATCGGAAGTATCTCAGGTTTGGTATTAGAGGCATTGAGATATCACATCTCATGCTATCATAAGGGTCTCAGGATTGGAATGGGAAGGAGTTGGATATCACATCTCATGCTAAAGGGAGGGTCTCAGGTTTGGAAGGGGAAGGATTTGGATATCACATCACATGTTATAAGAAGGATCTCAGGTTTGGTATTAGAAGCATTGAGATAACACATCTCATGCTATCGGAAGGGTCTCAGGATTGGAATGGGAAGGAGCTGGATATCATATCTCATGCTATAGGAAGGGTCTCAGGTTTGGAACGGGAAGGAGTTGGATATCACATCTCATGTTATAGGAAGAGTCTCAGGTTTGGTATAAACATTGAGATATCACATCTCTGCAATCGGAAGTGTCTCAGGATTGGGATGGGAAGGAGTTGGATATCACATCTCATGCTATTGGGAGGTTCTCAGGTTTGATATTAGAAGCATTGAGATATCACATATGCTATTGGAAGGGTCTCAGTATTGGAATTGGAAGGAGTTGGATATCACATCTCATGCTATCGGAAGGGTCTCATGTTTGGAATGGGAATGAGTTGGATATCACATCTCATGTTATAGGAAGGGTCTCAGGTTTGGTATAAGCATTGATATATCACATCTCTGCTATCGGAAGTGGCTCAGGATTGGAATGGGAAGGAGTTGGATATCCCATCTCATGTTATAGGACGGGTCTCTGGTTTGGTATAAGCATTGAGATATCACATCTCATGCTATAGGAAGGGTCTCAGGATTGGAATGGGAAGGATTTGGATATCACATCTCATGCTATAGGAAGGGTCTCAGGTTTGGTATACGCATGGAGATATCACTTCTCATGCTATAGGAAGGGTCTCAGGATTTGAAAAGGAAGGAGTTGGATATCACATCTCATGTTATAGGAAGGATCTCAGGTTTGGTATTAGAAGCATTGAGATATCACATCTCATGCTATCAGAAGGGTCTCAGGATTGGAATGGGAAGGAGTTGGATATCACATCTCATGCTAAAGGGAGGGTCTCAGGTTTGGAAGGGGAAGGATTTGGATATCACATCTCATGTTATCAGAAGGATCTCAGGTTTGGTATTAGAAGTATTGAGATATCATATCTCATGCTATAGGAAGGGTCTCAGGACTGGAATGGGAAGGAGTTGGATATCACATCTCATGCTAAAGGAAGGGTCTCAGGTTTGGTAGAAGTATTGAGATATCACATCTCCTGCTATAGGAAGGGTCTTAGGATTGGAATGGGAAGGACTTAGATATCACATATCATGCTATAGGGAGGGTCTCAGTTTTGATATTAGAAGCATTGAGATATCACATCTTATGCTATCGGAAGTGTCTCAGGATTGTAATGGGAAGGAGCTGGATATCACATCTCATGCTAAAGGAAGGGTCTCAAGTTTGGAAAGGGAAGGAGTTGGATATCACATCTCATGTTATAGGAAGGGTCTCAGGTTTGGTATAAGCATTGAGATATCACATCTCTGCTATCGGAAGTGTCTCAGGATTGGAATGGGAAGGAGTTGGATATCCCATCTCATGCTATAGATATGCTCTCAGGTTTGGAAAGGGAAGGAGTTGGATATCACATCTCATGCTATAGGAAATTTCTCAGGATTGGAATGGGAAGTAGTTGGATATCACATCTCATGCTATAGGAAGGGTCTCAGGTTTGGTATAAGCATTGAGATATCACATCTCATGCTATAGGATGGGTCTCAGGATTGGAATGGAAGGAGTTGGATATCACATCTCATGCTATAAGAAGGGTCTCAGGATAGGAATGGGAAGTAGTTGGATATCACATCTCATGCTATAGGAAGGGTCTCAGGTTTGGTATTAGAAGCATTGAGATATCACATCTCATGCTATAGGAAGGGTCTCAGGATTGGAATGGGAAGGAATTGGATATCACATCTCATGCTATAGATAGGCTCTCAGGTTTGGAAAGGGAAGGAGTTGGATATCACATCTCATGCTATAGGAAGGGTCTCAGGATTGGAATGGGAAGTAGTTGGATATCACATCTCATGCTATAGGAAGGGTCTCAGGTTTGGTATAAGCATTGAGATATCACATCTCATGCTATAGGAAGGGTCTCAGGATTGGAATGGGAAGGAGTTGTATATGACATCTCATGCTATAGGAAGTGTCTCAGGATTGGAATGGGAAGGAGTTGGATATCACATCTCATGTTATAGGAAGGATCTCAGGTTTGGTATTAGAAGCATTGAGAAATCACATCTCATGCTATAGGAAGGGTCTCAGGATTGGAATGGGAAGGAGTTGGATATCACATCTCATGCTAAAGGGAGGGTCTCAGGTTTGGAAGGGGAAGGATTTGGATATAATTTGGTATTAGAAGCATTGAGATATCACATCTCATGCTATCGGAAGGATCTCAGGTTTGGTGTTAGAAGCATTGAGATATCAAATCTCATGCTATAGGAAGGGTCTCAGGATTGGAATGAGAAGGAGTTGGATATCACATCTCATGCTATAGGAAGGGTCTCAGGATTGGAATGGGAAGGAGTTGTATATGACATCTCATGCCACAGGAAGGGTCTCAGGTTTGGTATAAGCATTGAGATATCACATCTCTGCTATCGGAAGGGTCTCAGGATTGGAATGGGAAGGAGTTGGATATCCCATCTTATGTTATAGGAAGGGTCTCAGGTTTGGTATTAGAAGCATTGAGATATCACATCTCATGCTATAGGAAGGGTCTCAGGATTGGAATTTGAAGGACTTGGATATCACATCTCAAGCTATAGGAAGGGTCTCAGGATTGGAATGGGAAGGAGTTTGATATCACATCTCATGCTAAAGGGAGGGTCTCAGGTTTGGAAGGGGAAGGATTTGGATATCACATCGCATGTTATAGGAAGGATCTCAGGTTTGGTATCAGAAGCATTGAGATATGACATCTCATGCTATTGGAAGGATCTCAGGTTTGGTATTAGAGGCATTGAGATATCACATCTCATGCTAAAGGGAGGGTCTCAGGTTTGGAAGGGGAAGGATTTGTATATCACATCTCTTATTATAGGAAGGATCACAGGTTTGGTATTAGAAGCATTGAGATATCACATCTCATGCTATCGGAAGGGTCTCAGGATTGGAATGGGAAGGAGTTGGATATCACATCTCATGCTATAGGAAGGTTCTCAGGTTTGGAACGGGAAGGAGTTGGATATCACATCTCATGTTATAGGAAGAGTCTCAGGTTTGGTATAAGCATTGAGATATCACATCTCTGCTATCGGAGGTGTCTCAGGATTGGGATGGGAAGGAATTGGATATCACATCTCATGCTATAGGAAGGGTCTCAGGTTTGGAACGGGAAGGAGTTGGATATCCCATCTCATGTTATAGGACGGGTCTCAGGTTTGATATTAGAAGCATTGAGATATCACATCGCATGCTGTAGGAAGGGTCTCAGGTTTGGAATGGGAAGGATTTGGATATCACATTTCATGTCATAGGAAGGATCTCAGGTTTGGTATTAGAAGCATTGATATATCACATCTCATGCTATAGGAATGGTCTCAGGATTGGAATGGGTAGGAGTTGGATATTAAATTCTTGCTATAGGAAGGGTCTCATGTTCTGGAATGGGAAGGAGTTGGATATCACATATGCTATAGGAAGTGTCTCAGGTTTGGAACGGGAATGAGTTGGATATCACATCTCATGTTATAGGAAGGGTCTCAGGTTTGGTATAAGCATTGAGATATCACATATCTGCTATCGGAAGTGGCTCAGGATTGGAATGGGAAGGAGTTGGATATCCCATCTCATGTTATAGGACGGGTCTCTGGTTTTGTATAAGCATTGAGATATCACATCTCATGCTATAGGAAGGGTCTCAGGATTGGAATGGGAAGGATTTGGATATCACATCTCATGCTATAGGAAGGGTCTCAGGTTTGGTATACGCATGGAGATATCACTTCTCATGCTATAGGAAGGCTCTCAGGATTGGAATGGGAAGGAGTTGGATATTACATCTCATGCTATAGGAAGGGTCTCAGGTTTGGTATAAGCATGGAGATATCACTTCTCATGCTATAGGAAGGGTCTCAGGATTGGAATGGGAAGGAGTTGGATATCACATCTCATGTTATAGGAAGAATCTCAGGTTTGGTATTAGAAGCATTGAGACATCACATCTCATGCTATGGGAAGGGTCTCAGGATTGGAATGGGAAGTAGTTGGATATCACATCTCATGCTATAGGAAGGGTCTCAGGTTTGGTATAAGCATTGAGATATCACATCTCATGCTATAGGAAGGGTCTCAGGATTGGAATAGGAAGGAGTTGTATATGACATCTCAGGCCATAGCAAGGGTCTCAGGTTTGGTATAAGCATTGAGATATCACATCTCTGCTATCGGAAGGGTCTCAGGATTGGAATGGGAAGGAGTTGGATATCCCATCTCATGTTATAGGAAGGGTCTCAGGTTTGGTATTAGAAGCATTGAGATATCACATCTCATGCTATAGGAAGGGTCTCAGGATTGGAATGGGAAGGACTTGGATGTCAGATCTCATGCTATAGGGAGGGTCTCAAGTTTGATATTAGAAGCATTGAGATAACAAATCTCATGATATCGGAAGGATGTCAGGATTGGAATGGGAAGGAGTTGGAAATCACATCTCATGATAAAGGAAGGGTCTAAGGTTTGGAAGGGGAAGGATTTGGATATCACATCTCATGTTATAGGACGGGTCTCAGGTTTGGTATTAGAAGCATTGAGATATCAAGTCTCATGGTATAGGAAGGGTCTCAGAATTGGAATGGGAAGGAGTTTGATATCACATCTCATGCCATGTATGGGTCTCAGGTTTTGTAGAAGCATTGGGATATCACATCTCATGCTATCGGAAGGGTATCAGGATTGGATTTGGAAGGAGTTGGATATCCCATCTCATGCTATAGGAAGGGTCTCAGGTTGGAATGGGAAGGAGTTGGATATCACATCTGATGTTATAGGAAGGGCTCAGGATTGGAATGGGAAGGACTTGGATATCACATCTCATGCTATAGGAAGGCTCTCAGGTTTGGAAGGGGAAGGAGTTGGATATCACATTTCATGTTAGAGGTAGGATATCAGGTTTGGTAAAGAGGCATTGAGATATCACATCTCGTGCTATAGGAAGGGTCTCAGAATTGGAATGGGAAGGAGTTGGATATCACATCTCATGTTATAGGAAAGATCTCAGGTTTGGTATTAGAAGCATTGAGACATCACATCTCATGTTATAGGAAGGGTCTCAGGATTGGAATGGGAAGAAGTTGGATATCAGATCTCATGCTATAGGAAGGGTCTCAGGTTTGGTATAAGCATTGAGATATCACATCTCATGCTATAGGAAGGGTCTCAGGATTGGAATGGGAAGGAGTTGTATATGACATCTCATGCCATAGGAAGGGTCTCAGGTTTGGTATAAGCATTGAGATATCACATCTCATGCTATAGGAGGGGTCTCAGGATTGGAATGGGAAGGACTTGGATATCACATCTCATGCTATAGGCAGGGTCTCAGGTTTGGAAAGGGAAGGAGTTGGATATCACATTTCATGTTAGAGGTAGGATCTCAGGTTTGGTATTAGAGGCATTGAGATATCACATCTCATGCTATCAGAAGGGTCTCAGGATTGGAATGGGAAGGAGTTGGATATCACATCTCATGCTTAAGGGAGGGTCTCAGGTTTGGAAGGGGAAGGATTTGGATATCACATCTCATGTTATAGGAAGGATCTCAGGTTTGGTATTAGAAGCATTGAGATATCACATCTCATGCAATCGGAAGTATCTCAGGTTTGGTATTAGAGGCATTGAGATATCACATCTCATGCTATCATAAGGGTCTCAGGATTGGAATGGGAAGGAGTTGGATATCACATCTCATGCTAAAGGGAGGGTCTCAGGTTTGGAAGGGGAAGGATTTGGATATCACATCACATGTTATAAGAAGGATCTCAGGTTTGGTATTAGAAGCATTGAGATAACACATCTCATGCTATCGGAAGGGTCTCAGGATTGGAATGGGAAGGAGCTGGATATCATATCTCATGCTATAGGAAGAGTCTCAGGTTTGGTATAAACATTGAGATATCACATCTCTGCAATCGGAAGTGTCTCAGGATTGGGATGGGAAGGAGTTGGATATCACATCTCATGCTATAGGGAGGTTCTCAGGTTTGATATTAGAAGCATTGAGATATCACATATGCTATTGGAAGGGTCTCAGTATTGGAATTGGAAGGAGTTGGATATCACATCTCATGCTATCGGAAGGGTCTCATGTTTGGAATGGGAAGGAGTTGGATATCACATATGCTATAGGAAGTGTCTCAGGTTTGGAATGGGAATGAGTTGGATATCACATCTCATGTTATAGGAAGGGTCTCAGGTTTGGTATAAGCATTGATATATCACATCTCTGCTATCGGAAGTGGCTCAGGATTGGCATGGGAAGGAGTTGGATATCCCATCTCATGTTTTAGGACGGGTCTCTGGTTTGGTATAAGCATTGAGATATCACATCTCATGCTATAGGAAGGGTCTCAGGATTGGAATGGGAAGGATTTGGATATCACATCTCATGCTATAGGAAGGGTCTCAGGTTTGGTATACGTATGGAGATATCACTTCTCATGCTATAGGAAGGGTCTCAGGATTGGAAAAGGAAGGAGTTGGATATCACATCTCATGTTATAGGAAGGATCTCAGGTTTGGAATTAGAAGCATTGAGATATCACATCTCATGCTATCAGAAGGGTCTCAGGATTGGAATGGGAAGGAGATGGATATCACATCTCATGCTAAAGGGAGGGTCTCAGATTTGGAAGGGGAAGGATTTGGATATCACATCTCATGTTATCAGAAGGATCTCAGGTTTGGTATTAGAAGTATTGAGATATCATATCTCATGCTATAGGAAGGGTCTCAGGACTGGAATGGGAAGGAGTTGGATATCACATCTCATGCTAAAGGAAGGGTCTCAGGTTTGGTAGAAGCATTGAGATATCACATCTCCTGCTATAGGAAGGGTCTTAGGATTGGAATGGGAAGGACTTAGATATCACATATCATGCTATAGGGAGGGTCTCAGTTTTGATATTAGAAGCATTGAGATATCACATCTTATGCTATCGGAAGTGTCTCAGGATTGTAATGGGAAGGAGCTGGATATCACATCTCATGCTAAAGGAAGGGTCTCAGGTTTGGAACGGGAAGGAGTTGGATATCACATCTCATGTTATAGGAAGGGTCTCAGGTTTGGTATAAGCATTGAGATATCACATCTCTGCTATCGGAAGTGTCTCAGGATTGGAATGGGAAGGAGTTGGATATCCCATCTCATGCTATAGATATGCTCTCAGGTTTGGAAAGGGAAGGAGTTGGATATCACATCTCATGCTATAGGAAATTTCTCAGGATTGGAATGGGAAGTAGTTGGATATCACATCTCATGCTATAGGAAGGGTCTCAGGTTTGGTATAAGCATTGAGATATCACATCTCATGCTATAGGATGGGTCTCAGGATTGGAATGGAAGGAGTTGGATATCACATCTCATGCTATAAGAAGGGTCTCAGGATAGGAATGGGAAGTAGTTGGATATCAC
The DNA here is from genome assembly GCF_040938575.1 of Ambystoma mexicanum. NCBI lineage: Eukaryota > Metazoa > Chordata > Amphibia > Caudata > Ambystomatidae > Ambystoma > Ambystoma mexicanum. Next base: position 1,158,471,873 of record NC_090934.1, read on the forward strand.
ATCTCATGCTATAGGAAGGGTCTCAGGTTTGGTATTAGAAGCATTGAGATATCACATCTCATGCTATAGGAAGGGTCTCAGGTTTGGAAAGGGAAGGAGTTGGATATCACATCTCATGCTATAGGAAGGGTCTCAGGATTGGAATGGGAAGTAGTTGGATATCACATCTCATGCTATAGGAAGGGTCTCAGGATTGGAATGGGAAGGACTTGGATATCACATCTCATGCTATAGGCAGGGTCTCAGGTTTGGAAAGGGAAGGAGTTGGATATCACATTTCATGTTAGAGGTAGGATCTCAGGTTTGGTATTAGAGGCATTGAGATATCACATCTCATGCTATCAGAAGGGTCTCAGGATTGGAATGGGAAGGAGTTGGATATCACATCTCATGCTAAAGGGAGGGTCTCAGGTTTGGAAGGGGAAGGATTTGGATATCACATCTCATGTTATAGGAAGGATCTCAGGTTTGGTATTAGAAGCATTGAGATATCACATCTCATGCTATCGGAAGTATCTCAGGTTTGGTATTAGAGGCATTGAGATATCACATCTCATGCTATCATAAGGGTCTCAGGATTGGAATGGGAAGGAGTTGGATATCACATCTCATGCTAAAGGGAGGGTCTCAGGTTTGGAAGGGGAAGGATTTGGATATCACATCACATGTTATAAGAAGGATCTCAGGTTTGGTATTAGAAGCATTGAGATAACACATCTCATGCTATCGGAAGGGTCTCAGGATTGGAATGGGAAGGAGCTGGATATCATATCTCATGCTATAGGAAGGGTCTCAGGTTTGGAACGGGAAGGAGTTGGATATCACATCTCATGTTATAGGAAGAGTCTCAGGTTTGGTATAAACATTGAGATATCACATCTCTGCAATCGGAAGTGTCTCAGGATTGGGATGGGAAGGAGTTGGATATCACATCTCATGCTATTGGGAGGTTCTCAGGTTTGATATTAGAAGCATTGAGATATCACATATGCTATTGGAAGGGTCTCAGTATTGGAATTGGAAGGAGTTGGATATCACATCTCATGCTATCGGAAGGGTCTCATGTTTGGAATGGGAATGAGTTGGATATCACATCTCATGTTATAGGAAGGGTCTCAGGTTTGGTATAAGCATTGATATATCACATCTCTGCTATCGGAAGTGGCTCAGGATTGGAATGGGAAGGAGTTGGATATCCCATCTCATGTTATAGGACGGGTCTCTGGTTTGGTATAAGCATTGAGATATCACATCTCATGCTATAGGAAGGGTCTCAGGATTGGAATGGGAAGGATTTGGATATCACATCTCATGCTATAGGAAGGGTCTCAGGTTTGGTATACGCATGGAGATATCACTTCTCATGCTATAGGAAGGGTCTCAGGATTTGAAAAGGAAGGAGTTGGATATCACATCTCATGTTATAGGAAGGATCTCAGGTTTGGTATTAGAAGCATTGAGATATCACATCTCATGCTATCAGAAGGGTCTCAGGATTGGAATGGGAAGGAGTTGGATATCACATCTCATGCTAAAGGGAGGGTCTCAGGTTTGGAAGGGGAAGGATTTGGATATCACATCTCATGTTATCAGAAGGATCTCAGGTTTGGTATTAGAAGTATTGAGATATCATATCTCATGCTATAGGAAGGGTCTCAGGACTGGAATGGGAAGGAGTTGGATATCACATCTCATGCTAAAGGAAGGGTCTCAGGTTTGGTAGAAGTATTGAGATATCACATCTCCTGCTATAGGAAGGGTCTTAGGATTGGAATGGGAAGGACTTAGATATCACATATCATGCTATAGGGAGGGTCTCAGTTTTGATATTAGAAGCATTGAGATATCACATCTTATGCTATCGGAAGTGTCTCAGGATTGTAATGGGAAGGAGCTGGATATCACATCTCATGCTAAAGGAAGGGTCTCAAGTTTGGAAAGGGAAGGAGTTGGATATCACATCTCATGTTATAGGAAGGGTCTCAGGTTTGGTATAAGCATTGAGATATCACATCTCTGCTATCGGAAGTGTCTCAGGATTGGAATGGGAAGGAGTTGGATATCCCATCTCATGCTATAGATATGCTCTCAGGTTTGGAAAGGGAAGGAGTTGGATATCACATCTCATGCTATAGGAAATTTCTCAGGATTGGAATGGGAAGTAGTTGGATATCACATCTCATGCTATAGGAAGGGTCTCAGGTTTGGTATAAGCATTGAGATATCACATCTCATGCTATAGGATGGGTCTCAGGATTGGAATGGAAGGAGTTGGATATCACATCTCATGCTATAAGAAGGGTCTCAGGATAGGAATGGGAAGTAGTTGGATATCACATCTCATGCTATAGGAAGGGTCTCAGGTTTGGTATTAGAAGCATTGAGATATCACATCTCATGCTATAGGAAGGGTCTCAGGATTGGAATGGGAAGGAATTGGATATCACATCTCATGCTATAGATAGGCTCTCAGGTTTGGAAAGGGAAGGAGTTGGATATCACATCTCATGCTATAGGAAGGGTCTCAGGATTGGAATGGGAAGTAGTTGGATATCACATCTCATGCTATAGGAAGGGTCTCAGGTTTGGTATAAGCATTGAGATATCACATCTCATGCTATAGGAAGGGTCTCAGGATTGGAATGGGAAGGAGTTGTATATGACATCTCATGCTATAGGAAGTGTCTCAGGATTGGAATGGGAAGGAGTTGGATATCACATCTCATGTTATAGGAAGGATCTCAGGTTTGGTATTAGAAGCATTGAGAAATCACATCTCATGCTATAGGAAGGGTCTCAGGATTGGAATGGGAAGGAGTTGGATATCACATCTCATGCTAAAGGGAGGGTCTCAGGTTTGGAAGGGGAAGGATTTGGATATAATTTGGTATTAGAAGCATTGAGATATCACATCTCATGCTATCGGAAGGATCTCAGGTTTGGTGTTAGAAGCATTGAGATATCAAATCTCATGCTATAGGAAGGGTCTCAGGATTGGAATGAGAAGGAGTTGGATATCACATCTCATGCTATAGGAAGGGTCTCAGGATTGGAATGGGAAGGAGTTGTATATGACATCTCATGCCACAGGAAGGGTCTCAGGTTTGGTATAAGCATTGAGATATCACATCTCTGCTATCGGAAGGGTCTCAGGATTGGAATGGGAAGGAGTTGGATATCCCATCTTATGTTATAGGAAGGGTCTCAGGTTTGGTATTAGAAGCATTGAGATATCACATCTCATGCTATAGGAAGGGTCTCAGGATTGGAATTTGAAGGACTTGGATATCACATCTCAAGCTATAGGAAGGGTCTCAGGATTGGAATGGGAAGGAGTTTGATATCACATCTCATGCTAAAGGGAGGGTCTCAGGTTTGGAAGGGGAAGGATTTGGATATCACATCGCATGTTATAGGAAGGATCTCAGGTTTGGTATCAGAAGCATTGAGATATGACATCTCATGCTATTGGAAGGATCTCAGGTTTGGTATTAGAGGCATTGAGATATCACATCTCATGCTAAAGGGAGGGTCTCAGGTTTGGAAGGGGAAGGATTTGTATATCACATCTCTTATTATAGGAAGGATCACAGGTTTGGTATTAGAAGCATTGAGATATCACATCTCATGCTATCGGAAGGGTCTCAGGATTGGAATGGGAAGGAGTTGGATATCACATCTCATGCTATAGGAAGGTTCTCAGGTTTGGAACGGGAAGGAGTTGGATATCACATCTCATGTTATAGGAAGAGTCTCAGGTTTGGTATAAGCATTGAGATATCACATCTCTGCTATCGGAGGTGTCTCAGGATTGGGATGGGAAGGAATTGGATATCACATCTCATGCTATAGGAAGGGTCTCAGGTTTGGAACGGGAAGGAGTTGGATATCCCATCTCATGTTATAGGACGGGTCTCAGGTTTGATATTAGAAGCATTGAGATATCACATCGCATGCTGTAGGAAGGGTCTCAGGTTTGGAATGGGAAGGATTTGGATATCACATTTCATGTCATAGGAAGGATCTCAGGTTTGGTATTAGAAGCATTGATATATCACATCTCATGCTATAGGAATGGTCTCAGGATTGGAATGGGTAGGAGTTGGATATTAAATTCTTGCTATAGGAAGGGTCTCATGTTCTGGAATGGGAAGGAGTTGGATATCACATATGCTATAGGAAGTGTCTCAGGTTTGGAACGGGAATGAGTTGGATATCACATCTCATGTTATAGGAAGGGTCTCAGGTTTGGTATAAGCATTGAGATATCACATATCTGCTATCGGAAGTGGCTCAGGATTGGAATGGGAAGGAGTTGGATATCCCATCTCATGTTATAGGACGGGTCTCTGGTTTTGTATAAGCATTGAGATATCACATCTCATGCTATAGGAAGGGTCTCAGGATTGGAATGGGAAGGATTTGGATATCACATCTCATGCTATAGGAAGGGTCTCAGGTTTGGTATACGCATGGAGATATCACTTCTCATGCTATAGGAAGGCTCTCAGGATTGGAATGGGAAGGAGTTGGATATTACATCTCATGCTATAGGAAGGGTCTCAGGTTTGGTATAAGCATGGAGATATCACTTCTCATGCTATAGGAAGGGTCTCAGGATTGGAATGGGAAGGAGTTGGATATCACATCTCATGTTATAGGAAGAATCTCAGGTTTGGTATTAGAAGCATTGAGACATCACATCTCATGCTATGGGAAGGGTCTCAGGATTGGAATGGGAAGTAGTTGGATATCACATCTCATGCTATAGGAAGGGTCTCAGGTTTGGTATAAGCATTGAGATATCACATCTCATGCTATAGGAAGGGTCTCAGGATTGGAATAGGAAGGAGTTGTATATGACATCTCAGGCCATAGCAAGGGTCTCAGGTTTGGTATAAGCATTGAGATATCACATCTCTGCTATCGGAAGGGTCTCAGGATTGGAATGGGAAGGAGTTGGATATCCCATCTCATGTTATAGGAAGGGTCTCAGGTTTGGTATTAGAAGCATTGAGATATCACATCTCATGCTATAGGAAGGGTCTCAGGATTGGAATGGGAAGGACTTGGATGTCAGATCTCATGCTATAGGGAGGGTCTCAAGTTTGATATTAGAAGCATTGAGATAACAAATCTCATGATATCGGAAGGATGTCAGGATTGGAATGGGAAGGAGTTGGAAATCACATCTCATGATAAAGGAAGGGTCTAAGGTTTGGAAGGGGAAGGATTTGGATATCACATCTCATGTTATAGGACGGGTCTCAGGTTTGGTATTAGAAGCATTGAGATATCAAGTCTCATGGTATAGGAAGGGTCTCAGAATTGGAATGGGAAGGAGTTTGATATCACATCTCATGCCATGTATGGGTCTCAGGTTTTGTAGAAGCATTGGGATATCACATCTCATGCTATCGGAAGGGTATCAGGATTGGATTTGGAAGGAGTTGGATATCCCATCTCATGCTATAGGAAGGGTCTCAGGTTGGAATGGGAAGGAGTTGGATATCACATCTGATGTTATAGGAAGGGCTCAGGATTGGAATGGGAAGGACTTGGATATCACATCTCATGCTATAGGAAGGCTCTCAGGTTTGGAAGGGGAAGGAGTTGGATATCACATTTCATGTTAGAGGTAGGATATCAGGTTTGGTAAAGAGGCATTGAGATATCACATCTCGTGCTATAGGAAGGGTCTCAGAATTGGAATGGGAAGGAGTTGGATATCACATCTCATGTTATAGGAAAGATCTCAGGTTTGGTATTAGAAGCATTGAGACATCACATCTCATGTTATAGGAAGGGTCTCAGGATTGGAATGGGAAGAAGTTGGATATCAGATCTCATGCTATAGGAAGGGTCTCAGGTTTGGTATAAGCATTGAGATATCACATCTCATGCTATAGGAAGGGTCTCAGGATTGGAATGGGAAGGAGTTGTATATGACATCTCATGCCATAGGAAGGGTCTCAGGTTTGGTATAAGCATTGAGATATCACATCTCATGCTATAGGAGGGGTCTCAGGATTGGAATGGGAAGGACTTGGATATCACATCTCATGCTATAGGCAGGGTCTCAGGTTTGGAAAGGGAAGGAGTTGGATATCACATTTCATGTTAGAGGTAGGATCTCAGGTTTGGTATTAGAGGCATTGAGATATCACATCTCATGCTATCAGAAGGGTCTCAGGATTGGAATGGGAAGGAGTTGGATATCACATCTCATGCTTAAGGGAGGGTCTCAGGTTTGGAAGGGGAAGGATTTGGATATCACATCTCATGTTATAGGAAGGATCTCAGGTTTGGTATTAGAAGCATTGAGATATCACATCTCATGCAATCGGAAGTATCTCAGGTTTGGTATTAGAGGCATTGAGATATCACATCTCATGCTATCATAAGGGTCTCAGGATTGGAATGGGAAGGAGTTGGATATCACATCTCATGCTAAAGGGAGGGTCTCAGGTTTGGAAGGGGAAGGATTTGGATATCACATCACATGTTATAAGAAGGATCTCAGGTTTGGTATTAGAAGCATTGAGATAACACATCTCATGCTATCGGAAGGGTCTCAGGATTGGAATGGGAAGGAGCTGGATATCATATCTCATGCTATAGGAAGAGTCTCAGGTTTGGTATAAACATTGAGATATCACATCTCTGCAATCGGAAGTGTCTCAGGATTGGGATGGGAAGGAGTTGGATATCACATCTCATGCTATAGGGAGGTTCTCAGGTTTGATATTAGAAGCATTGAGATATCACATATGCTATTGGAAGGGTCTCAGTATTGGAATTGGAAGGAGTTGGATATCACATCTCATGCTATCGGAAGGGTCTCATGTTTGGAATGGGAAGGAGTTGGATATCACATATGCTATAGGAAGTGTCTCAGGTTTGGAATGGGAATGAGTTGGATATCACATCTCATGTTATAGGAAGGGTCTCAGGTTTGGTATAAGCATTGATATATCACATCTCTGCTATCGGAAGTGGCTCAGGATTGGCATGGGAAGGAGTTGGATATCCCATCTCATGTTTTAGGACGGGTCTCTGGTTTGGTATAAGCATTGAGATATCACATCTCATGCTATAGGAAGGGTCTCAGGATTGGAATGGGAAGGATTTGGATATCACATCTCATGCTATAGGAAGGGTCTCAGGTTTGGTATACGTATGGAGATATCACTTCTCATGCTATAGGAAGGGTCTCAGGATTGGAAAAGGAAGGAGTTGGATATCACATCTCATGTTATAGGAAGGATCTCAGGTTTGGAATTAGAAGCATTGAGATATCACATCTCATGCTATCAGAAGGGTCTCAGGATTGGAATGGGAAGGAGATGGATATCACATCTCATGCTAAAGGGAGGGTCTCAGATTTGGAAGGGGAAGGATTTGGATATCACATCTCATGTTATCAGAAGGATCTCAGGTTTGGTATTAGAAGTATTGAGATATCATATCTCATGCTATAGGAAGGGTCTCAGGACTGGAATGGGAAGGAGTTGGATATCACATCTCATGCTAAAGGAAGGGTCTCAGGTTTGGTAGAAGCATTGAGATATCACATCTCCTGCTATAGGAAGGGTCTTAGGATTGGAATGGGAAGGACTTAGATATCACATATCATGCTATAGGGAGGGTCTCAGTTTTGATATTAGAAGCATTGAGATATCACATCTTATGCTATCGGAAGTGTCTCAGGATTGTAATGGGAAGGAGCTGGATATCACATCTCATGCTAAAGGAAGGGTCTCAGGTTTGGAACGGGAAGGAGTTGGATATCACATCTCATGTTATAGGAAGGGTCTCAGGTTTGGTATAAGCATTGAGATATCACATCTCTGCTATCGGAAGTGTCTCAGGATTGGAATGGGAAGGAGTTGGATATCCCATCTCATGCTATAGATATGCTCTCAGGTTTGGAAAGGGAAGGAGTTGGATATCACATCTCATGCTATAGGAAATTTCTCAGGATTGGAATGGGAAGTAGTTGGATATCACATCTCATGCTATAGGAAGGGTCTCAGGTTTGGTATAAGCATTGAGATATCACATCTCATGCTATAGGATGGGTCTCAGGATTGGAATGGAAGGAGTTGGATATCACATCTCATGCTATAAGAAGGGTCTCAGGATAGGAATGGGAAGTAGTTGGATATCACATCTCATGCTATAGGAAGGGTCTCAGGTTTGGTATTAGAAGCATTGAGATATCACATCTCATGCTATAGGAAGGGTCTCAGGATTGGAATGGGAAGGAATTGGATATCACATCTCATGCTATAGATAGGCTCTCAGGTTTGGAAAGGGAAGGAGTTGGATATCACATCTCATGCTATAGGAAGGGTCTCAGGATTGGAATGGGAAGTAGTTGGATATCACATCTCATGCTATAGGAAGGGTCTCAGGTTTGGTATAAGCATTGAGATATCACATCTCATGCTATAGGAAGGGTCTCAGGATTGGAATGGGAAGGAGTTGTATATGACATCTCATGCTATAGGAAGTGTCTCAGGATTGGAATGGGAAGGAGTTGGATATCACATCTCATGTTATAGGAAGGATCTCAGGTTTGGTATTAGAAGCATTGAGAAATCACATCTCATGCTATAGGAAGGGTCTCAGGATTGGAATGGGAAGGAGTTGGATATCACATCTCATGCTAAAGGGAGGGTCTCAGGTTTGGAAGGGGAAGGATTTGGATATAACATCTCGTGTTATAGGAATGATCTCAGGTTTGGTATTAGAAGCATTGAGATATCACATCTCATGCTATCGGAAGGATCTCAGGTTTGGTGTTAGAAGCATTGAGATATCAAATCTCATGCTATAGGAAGGGTCTCAGGATTGGAATGGGAAGGAGTTGGATATCACATCTCATGCTATAGGAAGGGTCTCAGGATTGGAATGGGAAGGAGTTGAATATGACATCTCTTGCCACAGGAAGGGTCTCAGGTTTGGTATAAGCATTGAGATATCACATCTCTGCTATCGGAAGGGTCTCAGGATTGGAATGGGAAGGAGTTGGATATCCCATCTTATGTTATAGGAAGGGTCTCAGGTTTGGTATTAGAAGCATTGAGATATCACATCTCATGCTATAGGAAGGGTCTCAGGATTGGAATGGGAAGGACTTGGATATCACATCTCATGCTATAGGGAGGGTCTCACGTTTGGAAAGGGAAGGGGTTGGATATCACATTTCATGTTAGAGGTAGGAATCAGGTTTGGTATTAGAGGCATTGAGATATCACATCTCATGCTATCAGAAGGGTCTCAGGATTGGAATGGGAAGGAGTTGGATATCACATCTCATGCTATAGGAAGGGTCTCAGGTTTGGTATAAGCATTGAGATATCACATCTCATGCTATAGGAAGGGTCTCAGGATTGGAATGGGAAGGAGTTGTATTTGACATCTCATGCTATAGGAAGTGTCTCAGGATTGGAATGGGAAGGAGTTGGATATCACATCTCATGTTATAGGAAGGATCTCAGGTTTGGTATTAGAAGCATTGAGAAATCACATCTCATGCTATAGGAAGGGTCTCAGGATTGGAATGGGAAGGAGTTGGATATCACATCTCATGCTATAGGATGGGTCTCAGGATTGGAATGGAAGGAGTTGGATATCACATCTCATGCTATAAGAAGGGTCTCAGGATAGGAATGGGAAGTAGTTGGATATCACATCTCATGCTATAGGAAGGGTCTCAGGTTTGGTATTAGAAGCATTGAGATATCACATCTCATGCTATAGGAAGGGTCTCAGGATTGGAATGGGATGGAATTGGATATCACATCTCATGCTATAGATAGGCTCTCAGGTTTGGAAAGGGAAGGAGTTGGATATCACATCTCATGCTATAGGAAGGGTCTCAGGATTGGAATGGGAAGTAGTTGGATATCACATCTCATGCTATAGGAAGGGTCTCAGGTTTGGTATAAGCATTGAGATATCACATCTCATGCTATAGGAAGGGTCTCAGGATTGGAATGGGAAGGAGTTGTATATGACATCTCATGCTATAGGAAGTGTCTCAGGATTGGAATGGGAAGGAGTTGGATATCACATCTCATGTTATAGGAAGGATCTCAGGTTTGGTATTAGAAGCATTGAGAAATCACATCTCATGCTATAGGAAGGGTCTCAGGATTGGAATGGGAAGGAGTTGGATATCACATCTCATGCTAAAGGGAGGGTCTCAGGTTTGGAAGGGGAAGGATTTGGATATAACATCTCGTGTTATAGGAATGATCTCAGGTTTGGTATTAGAAGCATTGAGATATCACATCTCATGCTATCGGAAGGATCTCAGGTTTGGTGTTAGAAGCATTGAGATATCACATCTCATGCTATAGGAAGGGTCTCAGGATTGGAATGGGAAGGACTTGGATATCACATCTCATGCTATAGGGAGGGTCTCACGTTTGGAAAGGGAAGGGGTTGGATATCACATTTCATGTTAGAGGTAGGAATCAGGTTTGGTATTAGAGGCATTGAGATATCACATCTCATGCTATCAGAAGGGTCTCAGGATTGGAATGGGAAGGAGTTGGATATCACATCTCATGCTATAGGAAGGGTCTCAGGTTTGGTATAAGCATTGAGATATCACATCTCATGCTATAGGAAGGGTCTCAGGATTGGAATGGGAAGGAGTTGTATTTGACATCTCATGCTATAGGAAGTGTCTCAGGATTGGAATGGGAAGGAGTTGGATATCACATCTCATGTTATAGGAAGGATCTCAGGTTTGGTATTAGAAGCATTGAGAAATCACATCTCATGCTATAGGAAGGGTCTCAGGATTGGAATGGGAAGGAGTTGGATATCACATCTCATGCTATAGGATGGGTCTCAGGATTGGAATGGAAGGAGTTGGATATCACATCTCATGCTATAAGAAGGGTCTCAGGATAGGAATGGGAAGTAGTTGGATATCACATCTCATGCTATAGGAAGGGTCTCAGGTTTGGTATTAGAAGCATTGAGATATCACATCTCATGCTATAGGAAGGGTCTCAGGATTGGAATGGGATGGAATTGGATATCACATCTCATGCTATAGATAGGCTCTCAGGTTTGGAAAGGGAAGGAGTTGGATATCACATCTCATGCTATAGGAAGGGTCTCAGGATTGGAATGGGAAGTAGTTGGATATCACATCTCATGCTATAGGAAGGGTCTCAGGTTTGGTATAAGCATTGAGATATCACATCTCATGCTATAGGAAGGGTCTCAGGATTGGAATGGGAAGGAGTTGTATATGACATCTCATGCTATAGGAAGTGTCTCAGGATTGGAATGGGAAGGAGTTGGATATCACATCTCATGTTATAGGAAGGATCTCAGGTTTGGTATTAGAAGCATTGAGAAATCACATCTCATGCTATAGGAAGGGTCTCAGGATTGGAATGGGAAGGAGTTGGATATCACATCTCATGCTAAAGGGAGGGTCTCAGGTTTGGAAGGGGAAGGATTTGGATATAACATCTCGTGTTATAGGAATGATCTCAGGTTTGGTATTAGAAGCATTGAGATATCACATCTCATGCTATCGGAAGGATCTCAGGTTTGGTGTTAGAAGCATTGAGATATCAAATCTCATGCTAATGGAAGGGTCTCAGGATTGGAATGGGAAGGAGTTGGATATCACATCTCATGCTATAGGAAGGGTCTCAGGATTGGAATGGGAAGGAGTTGTATATGACATCTCATGCCACAGGAAGGGTCTCAGGTTTGGTATAAGCATTGAGATATCACATCTCTGCTATCGGAAGGGTCTCAGGATTGGAATGGGAAGGAGTTGGATATCCCATCTTATGTTATAGGAAGGGTCTCAGGTTTGGTATTAGAAGCATTGAGATATCACATCTCATGCTATAGGAAGGGTCTCAGGATTGGAATGGGAAGGACTTGGATATCACATCTCATGCTATAGGGAGGGTCTCACGTTTGGAAAGGGAAGGGGTTGGATATCACATTTCATGTTAGAGGTAGGAATCAAGTTTGGTATTAGAGGCATTGAGATATCACATCTCATGCTATCAGAAGGGTCTCAGGATTGGAATGGGAAGGAGTTGGATATCACATCTCATGCTAAAGGGAGGGTCTCAGGTTTGGAAGGGGAAGGATTTGGATATCACATCGCATGTTATAGGAAGGATCTCAGGTTTGGTATCAGAAGCATTGAGATATGACATCTCATGCTATTGGAAGGATCTCAGGTTTGGTATTAGAAGCATTGATATATCACATCTCAGGCTATAGGAATGGTCTCAGGATTGGAATGGGTAGGAGTTGGATATTACATTCTTGCTATAGGAAGGTTCTCATGTTTGGAATGGGAAGGAGTTGGATATCACATATGCTATAGGAAGTGTCTCAGGTTTGGAACGGGAATGAGTTGGATATCACATCTCATGTTATAGGACGGGTCTCTGGTTTGGTATAAGCATTGAGATTTCACATCTCATGCTATGGGAAGGGTCTCAGGATTGGAATGGGAAGGATTTGGATATCACATCTCATGCTATAGGAAGGGTCTCAGGTTTGGTATACGCATGGAGATATCACTTCTCATGCTATAGGAAGGCTCTCAGGATTGGAATGGGAAGGAGTTGGATATTACATCTCATGCTATAGGAAGGGTCTCAGGTTTGGTATAAGCATGGAGATATCACTTCTCATGCTATAGGAAGGGTCTCAGGATTGGAATGGGAAGGAGTTGGATATCACATCTCATGTTATAGGAAGAATCTCAGGTTTGGTATTAGAAGCATTGAGACATCACATCTCATGCTATGGGAAGGGTCTCAGGATTGGAATGGGAAGGAGTTGGATATCACATCTCATGCTATAGGAAGGGTCTCAGCCCAACAAGGGCGAAACATGTTTGGGGATGCTTGTGGTCTCGTGCAGAAGGGATGTGGCCTAGCAGTTCGGGCTTGACTGCCCCTTTTGGGGTGGGGCCCAGCCTGATTTGCATATGGTCTTTCCCCTTCTGTAATGGCTTGGCAGGCGAAGAACGGTGGTCTGGAGGGTTGCCCAGAGCATTGCCAGTGGTTAAGATTCATTCTAAACCTTCCCGCCATCACCTCTTTGTTTTTGCTTTGTCACCCCGAGTGGGACGGGTATGCCCAGACGTGGGTCCCGTGCCTGCTGGGCCTAGAGACCCAAGCTACTCCTCACTGATGAGCCCCAACAAGGGCGAAACATGTTTGGGGATGCTTGTGGTCTCGTGCAGAAGGGATGTGGCCTAGCAGTTCGGGCTTGACTGCCCCTTTTGGGGTGGGGCCCAGCCTGATTTGCATATGGTCTTTCCCCTTCTGTAATGGCTTGGCAGGCGAAGAACGGTGGTCTGGAGGGTTGCCCAGAGCATTGCCAGTGGTTAAGATTCATTCTAAACCTTCCCGCCATCACCTCTTTGTTTTTGCTTTGTCACCCCGAGTGGGACGGGTATGCCCAGACGTGGGTCCCGTGCCTGCTGGGCCTAGAGACCCAAGCTACTCCTCACTGATGAGCCCCAACAAGGGCGAAACATGTTTGGGGATGCTTGTGGTCTCGTGCAGAAGGGATGTGGCCTAGCAGTTCGGGCTTGACTGCCCCTTTTGGGGTGGGGCCCAGCCTGATTTGCATATGGTCTTTCCCCTTCTGTAATGGCTTGGCAGGGGAAGAACGGTGGTCTGGAGGGTTGCCCAGAGCATTGCCAGTGGTTAAGATTCATTCTAAACCTTCCCGCCATCACCTCTTTGTTTTTGCTTTGTCACCCCGAGTGGGACGGGTATGCCCAGACGTGGGTCCCGTGCCTGCTGGGCCTAGAGACCCAAGCTACTCCTCACTGATGAGCCCTATAGGAAGGGTCTCAGGTTTGGTATACGCATGGAGATATCACTTCTCATGCTATAGGAAGGGTCTCAGGATTGGAATGGGAAGGAGTTGGATATCACATCTCATGCTATAGGAAGGGTCTCGGGTTTGGTATAAGCATGGAGATATCACTTCTCATGCTATAGGAAGGGTCTCAGGATTGGAATGGGAAGGAGTTGGATATCACATCTCATGTTATAGGAAGGATCTCAGGTTTGGTATTAGAAGCATTGAGACATCACATCTCATGCTATGGGAAGGGTCTCAGGATTAGAATGGGAAGGACTTGGATATCCCATCTCATGTTATAGGAAGGGTCTCAGGTTTGGTATTAGAGGCATTGAGATATCACATCTCATGCTATAGGAAGGGTCTCAGGATTGGAATGGGAAGGAGTTGGATATCACATCTCATGCTATAGGAAGGGATTCAGGTTTGGTATAAGCATTGAGATATCACATCTCATGCTATAGGAAGGGTCTCAGGATTGGAATGGGAAGGAGTTGGATATCACATCTCATGCTATAGGAAGGGTCTCAGGTTTGGTATAAGCATTGAGATATCACATCTCATGCTATAGGAAGGGTCTCAGGATTTGAATGGGAAGGAGTTGTATATGACATCTCATGCCATAGGAAGGGTCTCAGGTTTGGTATAAGCATTGAGATATCACATCTCTGCTATCGGAAGGGTCTCAGGATTGGAATGGGAAGGAGTTTGATATCACATCTCATGCCATGTATGGGTCTCAGGTTTTGTAGAAGCATTGGGATATCACATCCAATGCTATCGGAAGGGTATCAGGATTGGATTTGGAAGGAGTTGGATATCCCATCTCATGCTATAGGAAGGGTCTCAGGTTGGAATGGGAAGGAGTTGGATATCACATCTGATGTTATAGGAAGGGTCTCAGGATTGGAATGGGAAGGACTTGGATATCACATCTCATGCTATAGGAAGGCTCTCAGGTTTGGAAGGGGAAGGAGTTGGATATCACATTTCATGTTAGAGGTAGGATATCAGGTTTGGTAAAGAGGCATTGAGATATCACATCTCGTGCTATAGGAAGGGTCTCAGAATTGGAATGGGAAGGAGTTGGATATCACATCTCATGTTATAGGAAAGATCTCAGGTTTGGTATTAGAAGCATTGAGACATCACATCTCATGTTATAGGAAGGGTCTCAGGATTGGAATGGGAAGAAGTTGGATATCACATCTCATGCTATAGGAAGGGTCTCAGGTTTGGTATAAGCATTGAGATATCACATCTCATGCTATAGGAAGGGTCTCAGGATTGGAATGGGAAGGAGTTGTATATGACATCTCATGCCATAGGAAGGGTCTCAGGTTTGGTATAAGCATTGAGATATCACATCTCATGCTATAGGAAGGGTCTCAGGATTGGAATGGGAAGGATATGGATATCACATCTCATGCTATAGGCAGGGTCTCAGGTTTGGAAAGGGAAGGAGTTGGATATCACATTTCATGTTAGAGGTAGGATCTCAGGTTTGGTATTAGAGGCATTGAGATATCACATCTCATGCTATCAGAAGGGTCTCAGGATTGGAATGGGAAGGAGTTGGATATCACATCTCATGCTAAAGGGAGGGTCTCAGGTTTGGAAGGGGAAGGATTTGGATATCACATCTCATGTCATAGGAAGGATCTCAGGTTTGGTATTAGAAGCATTAAGATATCACATCTCATGCTATCGGAAGTATCTCAGGTTTGGTATTAGAGGCATTGAGATATCACATCTCATGCTATCATAAGGGTCTCAGGATTGGAATGGGAAGGAGTTGGATATCACATCTCATGCTAAAGGGAGGGTCTCAGGTTTGGAAGGGGAAGGATTTGGATATCACATCACATGTTATAAGAAGGATCTCAGGTTTGGCATTAGAAGCATTGAGATAACACATCTCATGCTATCGGAAGGGTCTCAGGATTGGAATGGGAAGGAGCTGGATATCACATCTCATGCTATAGGAAGGGTCTCAGGTTTGGAACGGGAAGGAGTTGGATATCACATCTCATGTTATAGGAAGAGTCTCAGGTTTGGTATAAACATTGAGATATCACATCTCTGCAATCGGAAGTGTCTCAGGATTGGGATGGGAAGGAGTTGGATATCACATCTCATGATATAGGAAGGGTCTCAGGTTTGGAACGGGAAGGAGTTGGATATCCCATCTCATGTTATAGGACGTGTCTCAGGTTTGGTATTAGAAGCATTGAGATATCACATTGCATGCTGTAGGAAGGGTCTCAGGATTGGAATGGGAAGGAGTTGGATATTACATTCTTGCTATAGGAAGGGTCTCATGTTTGGAATGGGAAGGAGTTGGATATCACATATGCTATAGGAAGGGTCTCAGGTTTGGAACGGGAAGGAGTTGGATATCACATCTCATGCTATAGGAAGGGTCTCAGGTTTAGTATAAGCATTGAGATATCACATCTCTGCTATCGGAAGTGTCTCAGGATTGGAATGGGAAGGAGTTGGATATCCCATCTCATGTTATAGGACGGGTCTCAGGTTTGTTATTAGAATCATTGAGATATCATATTGCATGCTATGGGAAGGGTCTCAGGATTGGAATGGGAAGGAGTTGGATATCACATTTCATGTTAGAGGAAGGATCTCAGGTTTGGTGTTAGAGGCATTGAGATATCACATCTCATGCTATAGGAAGGGTCTCAGGATTGGAATGGGAAGGAGTTGGATATCACATCTCATGCTATAGGAAGGGTCTCAGGTTTGGTATAAGCATTGAGATATCACATCTCATGCTATAGGAAGGGTCTCAGGATTGGAATGGGAAGGAGTTGGATATCACATCTGATGTTATAGGAAGGATCTCAGGTTTGGTATTAGAAGCATTGAGACATCACATCTCATGCTATGGGAAGGGTCTCAGGATTGGAATGGGAAGGAGTTGGATATCACATCTCATGCTATAGGAAGGGTCTCAGGTTTGGTATAAGCATTGAGATATCACATCTCATGCTATAGGAAGGGACTCAGGATTGGAATGGGAAGGAGTTGTATATGACATCTCATGCCATAGGAAGGGTCTCAGGTTTGGTATAAGCATTGAGATATCACATCTCTGCTATCGGAAGGGTCTCAGGATTGGAATGGGAAGGAGTTGGATATCCCATCTCATGTTATAGGAAGAGTCTCAGGTTTGGTATTAGAAGCATTGAGATATCACATCTCATGCTATAGGAAGTGTCTCGGGATTGGAATGGGAAGGAGTTTGATATCACATCTCATGCCATGAATGGGTCTGAGGTTTTGTAGAAGCATTGGGATATCACATCTCATGCTATCGGAAGGGTATCAGGATTAGATTTGGAAGGAGTTGGATATCATATCTCATGCTATAGGAAGGGTCTCAGGTTGGAATGGGAAGGAGTTGGATATCACATCTGATATTATAGGAAGGGTCTCAGGATTGGAATGGGAAGGACTTGGATATCACATCTCATGCTATAGGAAGGCTCTCAGGTTTTGAAGGGGAAGGAGTTGGATATCACATTTCATGTTATAGGAAGGATCTCAGGTTTGGTATTAGAAGCATTGAGATATCACATCTCATGCTAAAGGGAGGGTCTCAGGTTTGGAAGGGGAAGGATTTGGATATCACAGCTCATGTTATAGGAAGGATCTCAGGTTTGGTATTAGAAGCATTGAGATATCACATCTCATGCTATCGGAAGGATCTCAGGTTTGGTATTAGAGGCATTGAGATATCACATCTCATGCTATTAGAAGGGTCTCAGGATTGGAATGGGAAGGAGTCGGATATCACATCTCATGCTAAAGGGAGGGTCTCAGGTTTGGAAGTGGAAGGATTTGGATATCACATCTCATGTTATAGGAAGGATCTCAGGTTTGGTATTAGAAGCATTGAGATATCACATCTCATGCTATAGGAAGGGTATCAGGATTGGATTTGGAAGGAGTTGGATATCCCATCTCAAGCTATAGGAAGGGTCTCAGGATTGGAATGGGAAGGAGTTTGATATCACATCTCATGCTATCGGAAGGGTATCAGGATTGGATTTGGAAGGAGTTGGATATCCCATCTCATGCTATAGGAAGGCTCTCAGGTTTGATAGGGGAAGGAGTTGGATATCACATTTCATGTTAGAGGAAGGATCTCAGGTTTGGTATTAGAGGCATTGAGATATCACATCTCATGCTATAGGAAGGGTCTCAGGATTGGAATGGGAAGGAGTTGGATATCACATCTCAAGCTATAGGAAGGGTCTCAGGTTTGGTATAAGCATTGAGATATCACATCTCAAGCTATAGGAAGGGTCTCAGGATTGGAATGGGAAGGAGTTGGATATCACATCTCATGTTGTAGGAAAGATCTCAGGTTTGGTATTAGAAGCATTGAGACATTACATCTCATGTTATAGGAAGGGTCTCAGGATTGGAATGGGAAGAAGTTGGATATCACATCTCATGCTATAGGAAGGGTCTCAGGTTTGGTATAAGCATTGAGATATCACATCTCATGCTATAGGAAGGGTCTTAGGATTGGAATGGGAAGGAGTCGGATATCACATCTCATGCTAAAGGGAGGGTCTCACGTTTGGAAGTGGAAGTATTTGGATATCACATCTCATGTTATAGGAAGGATCTCAGGCTTGGTATTAGAAGCATTGAGATATCACATCTCATGCTATAGGAAGGGTCTCAGGATTGGAATGGGAAGGAGTTGGATATCACATCTCAAGCTATAGGAAGGGTCTCAGGATTGGAATGGGAAGGAGTTGGATATCACATCTCATGCTATAGGAAGGGTCTCAGGTTTGGTATTAGCATTGAGATATCCCATCTCATGCTATAGGAAGGTTCTCAGGTTTGGAATCGGAAGGAGTTGTATATGACATCTCATGCCATAGGAAGGGTCTCAGGTTTGGTATAAGCATTGAGATATCACATCTCTGCTATCGGAAGGGTCTCAGGATTGGAATGGGAAGGAGTTGGATATCCCATCTTGTTATAGGAAGGGTCTCAGGTTTGCCATTAGAAGCATTGAGATATCACATCTCATGGTATAGGACGGGTCTCAGAATTGGAATGGGAAGGAGTTGGATATCACATCTCAAGCTATAGGAAGGGTCTCAGGATTGGAATGGGAAGGAGTTTGTTATCACATCTCATGCCATGTATGGGTCTCAGGTTTTGTAGAAGCATTGGGATATCACATCTCATGCTATCGGAAGGGTATCATGAATGGATTTGGAAGGAGTTGGATATCCCATCTCATGCTATAGGAAGGGTCTCAGTTTGGAATGGGAAGGAGTTGGATATCACATCTCATGTTATAGGAAGGGTCTCAGGATTGGAATGGGAAGGACTTGGATATCACATCTCATGTTTTAGGACGGGTCTCAGGTTTGGTATTAGAAGCATTGAGATATCACATCTCATGGTATAGGAAAGGTCTCAGGATTGGAATGGGAAGGAGTTGGCTATCACATCTCAAGCTATCTCAGGATTGGAATGGGACGGAGTTTGATATCACATCTCAAGCTATAGGAAGGGTCTCAGGTTTGGAAAGGGAAGGATTTGGATTTCACATCTCATGTTATAGGATGGTTCTCATGTTTGGTTTTAGTAGCATTGAGATATCACATCTCATGCTATCGGAAGGGTCTCAGGTTTGGAAAGGGAAGGATTTGGATTTCACATGTTATAGGATGGTTCTCAGGTTTGGTTTTAGAAGCATTAAGATATAACATCTCATGCTATCGGAAGGGTCTCAGGTTTGGAAGGGGAAGGATTTGGATCTCACATCTCATGTTTTAGGACGGGTCTCAGGTTTGGTATTAGAAGCATTGAAATATCACATCTCATGGTATAGGAAGGGTCTCAGGATTGGAATGGGACAGAGTTGGATATCACATTGAATGGGAAGGAGTTTGATATCACATCTCATGCTATAGGAAGGGTTTCAGGTTTGGTAGAAGCATTGAGATATCACATCTCATGCTATAGGAAGAGTCTCAGGTTTGGGAAGGGAAGGATTTGGATTTCACATCTCATGTTATAGGATGGTTCTCATGTTTGGTTTTTGAAGCATTGAGATATCACATCTCATGCTATCGGAAGGGTCTCAGGTTTGGAATGGGAAGGAGTTGGATATCACATCTCATGTTATAGGAAGGATCTCAGGTTTGGTATTAGAAGCATTGAGATATCACATCTCATGCTATAGGAAGCGTCTCAGGATTGGAATGGGAAGGACTTGGACGTCACATCTCATGCTATAGGGAGGGTCTCAAGTTTGATATCAGAAGCTTTGAGATAACAAATCTCATGATATCGGAAGGGTCTCAGGATTGGATTGGGAAGGAGTTGGATATCCCTTCTCATGCTATAGGAAGGGTCTCAGGTTGGAATGGGAAGGAGTTGGATATCACATCTCATGCTATAGGAAGGGTCTCAAGATTGAAATGGGAAGGATTTGGATATCACATCTCTTGCTATAGGAAGGGTCTCAGGTTTTTTATTAGAAACATTGAGATATCACATCTCATGCTATAGGAAGGGTTTCAGGATTGGAATGGGAAGGATTTGGATATCACATCTCATGCTAAAGGAAGGGTCTCAGGTTTGGAAGGGGAAGGATTTGGATATCACATCTCATGTTATAGGGCGGGTCCAAGGTTTGGTATTAGAAGCATTGAGATATCACATCTCATGGTATAGGAAGGGTCTCAGGATTGGAATGGGAAGGAGTTGGATAACACATCTCATCCAATAGGAAGGGTCTCAGGTTTGGAATGGGAAGGAATTGGATATCACATCATGTTATAGGAAGGATCTCAGGATTGGAATGGGAAGGATTTGGATATCCCTTCTCATGCTATAGGAAGTGTCTCAGCTTGAAATGGGAAGGTAGTTGGATATCACATCTCGTTATAGGAAGGGTCTCAGGATTGGAATGGGAAGGATTTGGATATCACATCTCTTGCTGTAGGAAGGGTCTCAGGTTTTTTATTAGAAACATTGAGCTATCACATCTCATGCTATAGGAAGGGTTTCAGGATTGGAATGGGAAGGATTTGGATATCACATCTCATGCTAAAGGAAGGGTCTCAGGTTTTGAAGGGGAAGGATTTGGATATCATATCTCATGCTATAGGACTGGTCCCATGTTTGGTATTAGAAGAATTGAGATATCACATCTCATGCTATAGGAGGAGTCTCAGGATTGGAATGGGAAGGAGTTGGATATCACGTCTCATGTTATAGGAAGGGTCTCAGGATTGGAATGGCAAGGAGTTGGATATCACATCTCATGCTAAAGGAAGGGTCTCAGGTTTGATAGAAGCATTGAGATATCACATCTCATGCTATATGAAGGAACTCAGGATTGCAATGGGAAGGAGTTGGATATCACATCTCATGCCATAGGATGGGTCATCAGGTTTGGTATAAGCATTGAGATATCACATCTCTGCTATCGGAAGGGTCTCAGGATAGGAATGGGAAGGACTTAGATATCACATCTCATACTATAGGGAGGGTCTCAGTTTTGATATTAGAAGCATTGAGCTATCACATCTCATGCTATCGGAAGGGTCTCAGGATTGGAATGGGATGGAGTTGGATATCACATCTCAAGCTATCTCGGGATTGGAATGGGAAGGAGTTTGATATCACATCTCAAGCTATAAGAAGGGTCTCAGGTTTGGAAGGGGGAGGATTTGGATCTCACATCTCATGTTTTAGGACGGGTCTCAGGTTTGGTATTAGAAGCATTGAGATATCACATCTCATGGTATAGGAAGGGTTTCAGGATTGGAATGGGAAGGAGTTGGCTATCACATCTCAAGCTATCTCAGGATTGGAATGGGAAGGAGTTTGATATCACATCTCAAGCTATAGGAAGGGTCTCAGGTTTGGAAAGGGAAGGATTTGGATTTCACATCTCATGTTATAGGATGGTTCTCATGTTTGGTTTTAATAGCATTGAGATATCACATCTCATGCTATCGGAAGGGTCTCAGGTTTGGAAAGGGAAGGATTTGGAGTTCACATGTTATAGGATGGTTCTCAGGTTTGGTTTTAGAAGCATTAAGATGTAACATCTCATGCTATAGGAAGGGTCTCAGGTTTGGAATGGGAAGGAGTTGATATCACATCTCATGCTAAAGGAAAGGTCTCAGGTTTGGAAGGGGAAGGATTTGGATCTCACATCTCATGTTTTAGGACGGGTCTCAGGTTTGGTATTAGAAGCATTGAAATATCACATCTCATGGTATAGGAAGGGTCTCAGGATTGGAATGGGAAGGAGTTGGATATCACATTGAATGGGAAGGAGTTTGATATCACATCTCAAGCTATAGGAAGGGTCTCAGGTTTGGAAAGGGAATGATTTGGATTTCACATCTCATGTTATAGGATGGTTCTCATGTTTGGTTTTAGAAGCATTGAGATATCACATCTCATGCTATCGGAAGGGTCTCAGGTTTGGAATGGGAAGGAGTTTGATATCAGATCTCATGTTATAGGAAGGATCTCAGGTTTGGTATTAGAAGCATTGAGATATCACATCTCATGCTAGAGGAAGGGTCTCAGGATTGGAATCGGAAGGAGTTGTATATGACATCTCATGCCATAGGAAGGGTCTCAGGTTTGGTATAAGCATTGAGATATCACATCTCTGCTATCGGAAGGGTCTCAGGATTGGAATGGGAAGGAGTTGGATATCCCATCTCGTTATAGGAAGGGTCTCAGGTTTGGTATTAGAAGCATTGAGATATCACATCTCATGCTATAGGAAGGGTCTAAGGTTTGGAAAGGGGAAGGATTTGGGTATCACATCTCATGTTATAGGACCGGTTTCAGGTTTGGTATTAGAAGCATTGAGATATCAAGTCTCATGGTATAGGACGGGTCTCAGAATTGGAATGGGAAGGAGTTGGATATCACATCTCAAGCTATAGAAAGGGTCTCAGGATTGGAATGGGAAGGAGATTGATATCACATCTCATGCCATGGTATGGGTATCAGGTTTTGTAGAAGCATTGGGATATCACATCACATGCTATAGGCAGGGTCTAAGGTTGGAATGGGAAGGAGTTGGATATCACATCTCATGTTATAGGAAGGGTCTCAGGATTGGAATGGGAAGGACTTGGATATCACATCTCATTCTATAGGAAGGCTCTCAGGGTTGGAAGGGGAAGGAGTTGGATATCACATTTCATGTTAGAGGTAGGATCTCAGGTTTGGTATTAGAGGCATTGAGATATCACATCTCATGCCATCAGAAGGGTCTCAGGATTCGAATGGGAAGGAGTTAGATATCACATCTCATGCTAAAGGGAGGGTCTAAGGTTTGGAAGGGGAAGGATTTGGACATCACATCTCATGTTATAGGAAGGATCTCAGGTTTGGTATTAGAAGCATTGAGATATCACATCTCATGCTATCGGAAGGGTCTCAGGTTTGGTATAAGCATTGAGATATCACATCTCTGCTATCGGAAGGGTCTCAGGATTGGAATGGGAAGGACTTGGATATCACAATTCATGTTATAGGAAGGGTCTCAGGTTTTGTATTAGAAGCATTGAGATATCACATCTCATGCTATAGGAAGGGTCTCAGGATTGGAATGGGAAGGACTTGGATATCACATCTCATGTTATAGGAAGGGTCTCAGGTTTGGTATTAGAAGCATTGAGATATCACATCTCATGCTATAGGAAGGGTCTCAGGAATGGAATGGGAAGGACTTGGATATCACATCTCATGATACAGGAAGGGTCTAAGGTTTGGAAGGGGAAGGATTTGGATATCACATCTCATGTTATTGGACCGGTCTCAGGTTTGGTATTAGAAGCATTGAGATATCAAGTCTCATGGTATAGGACGGGAGTTTGATATCACATCTCATGCCATGGTATGGGTCTCAGGTTTTGTAGAAGCATTGGGATATCACATCTCATGCTATCGGAAGGGTATCAGGATTGGATTTGGAAGGAGTTGGATATCCCATCTCATGCTATAGGAAGGGTCTCAGGATTGGAATGGGAAGGACTTGGATATCACATCTCATGTTGTAGGAAGGCTCTCAGGTTTGGAAAGGGAAGGAGTTGGATATCACATTTCATGTTAGAGGTAGGATCTCAGGTTTGGTATTAGAGGCATTGAGAAATCACATCTCATGCTATCAGAAGGGTATCAGGATTGGAATGGGAAGGAGTTGGATATCACATCTCATGCTAAAGGGTGGGTCTCAGGTTTGGAAGGGGAAGGATTTGGATATCACATCTCATGTTATAGGAAGGATCTCAGGTTTGGTATTAGAAGCATTGAGATATCACATCTCATGCTATCGGAAGGATCTCAGGTTTGGTATTAGAAGCATTGAGATATCACATCTCATGCTATAGGAAGGGTCTCATGATTGGAATGGGAAGGAGTTGGATATCACATCTCATGTTATAGGAAGGATCTCAGGTTTGGTATTCGAAGCATTGAGATATCACATCTTATGCTATAGGAAGGGTCTCATGATTGGAATGGGAAGGAGTTGGATATCACATCTCATGCTAAAGTAAGGGTCTCAGTTTTGGTAGAAGCATTGCGATATCACATCTCATGCTATAGGAAGGGTCTCAGGACTGGAATCGGAAGGAGTTGGATATCACATCTCATGCTATAGGAAGGGTCTCAGGTTTGGTATAAGCATTGAAATATCACATCTCTGCTATCGGAAGGGTCTCAGGATTGGAATGGGAAGGACTTAGATATCACATCTCATGCTATAGGGGGGGTCTCAGTTTTGATATCAGAAGCATTGAGATATCACATCTCATGCTATCGGAAGGGTCTCAGGATTGGAATGGGAGGAGCTGGATATCACATCTCATGCTAAAGGAAGGGTCTCAGGTTTGGAAGGGGAAGGATTTGGATATCACATCTCATGTAATAGGAGGGGTCTCAGGTTTGGTATTAGAAGCATTGTGATATCACATCTCATGCTATAGGAAGTGTCTCAGGATTGGAATGGGAAGGAGTTGGATATCACATCTCATGCTATAGGAAGGGTTTCAGGTTTGGTAGAAGCATTGAGATATCACATCTCATGCTATAGGAAGAGTCTCAGGTTTGGGAAGGGAAGGATTTGAATTTCACATCTCATGTTATAGGATGGTTCTCATGTTTGGTTTTTGAAGCATTGAGATATCACATCTCATGCTATCGGAAGGGTCTCAGGTTTGGAATGGGAAGGAGTTGGATATCACATCTCATGTTATAGGAAGGATATCAGGTTTGGTATTAGAAGCATTGAGATATCACATCTCATGCTATAGGAAGGGTCTACGGATTGGAATGTGAAGGATTTGGATATCACATCTCATGTTATAGGAAGGGTCTCAGGATTGGAATGGCAAGGAGTTGGATATCACATCTCATGCTAAAGGAAGGGTCTCCGTTTTGATAGAAGCATTGAGATATCACATCTCATGCTATAGGAAGGAACTCAGGATTGGAATGGGAAGGAGTTGGATATCACATCTCATGCCATAGGAAGGGTTATCAGGTTTGGTATAAGCATTGAGATATCACATCTCTGCTATCGGAAGGGTCTCAGGATAGGAATGGGAAGGACTTAGATATCACATCTCATACTATAGGGAGGGTCTCAGTTTTGATATTAGAAGCATTGAGCTATCACATCTCATGCTATCGGAAGGGTCTCAGGATTGGAATGGGATGGAGTTGGATATCACATCTCAAGCTATCTCAGGATTGGAATGGGAAGGAGTTTGATATCACATCTCAAGCTATAGGAAGGGTCTCAGGTTTGGAAGGGGAAGGATTTGGATCTCAAATCTCATGTTTTAGGACGGGTCTCAGGTTTGGTATTAGAAGCATTGAGATATCACATCTCATGGTATAGGAAGGGTCTCAGGATTGGAATGGGAAGGAGTTGGCTATCACATCTCAAGCTATCTCAGGATTGGAATGGGAAGGAGTTTGATATCACATCTCAAGCTATAGGAAGGGTCTCAGATTTGGAAAGGGAAGGATTTGGATTTCACATCTCATGTTATAGGATGGTTCTCATGTTTGGTTTTAGTAGCATTGAGATATCACATCTCATGCTATCGGAAGGGTCTCAGGTTTGGAAAGGGAAGGATTTGGATTTCACATGTTATAGGATGGTTCTCAGGTTTGGTTTTAGAAGCATTAAGATATAACATCTCATGCTATAGGAAGGATCTCAGGTTTGGAAGGGGAAGGATTTGGATCTCACATCTCATGTTTTAGGACCGGTCTCAGGTTTGGTATTAGAAGCATTGAAATATCACATCTCATGGTATAGGAAGGGTCTCAGGATTGGAATGGGACAGAGTTGGATATCACTTTGAATGGGAAGGAGTTTGATATCACATCTCATGCTATAGGAAGGGTTTCAGGTTTGGTAGAAGCATTGAGATATCACATCTCATGCTATAGGAAGAGTCTCAGGTTTGGGAAGGGAAGGATTTGGATTTCACATCTCATGTTATAGGAAGGATCTCAGGTTTGGTATTAGAAGCATTGAGATATCACATCTCATGCTATAGGAAGCGTCTCAGGATTGGAATGGGAAGGACTTTGATGTCACATCTTATGCTATAGGGAGGGTCTCAAGTTTGATATCAGAAGCTTTGAGATAACAAATCTCATGATATCGGAAGGGTCTCAGGATTGGAATGTGAAGGAGTTGGATATCACATCTCATGATAAAGGAAGGGTCTAAGGTTTGGAAGGGGAAGGATTTGGATGTCACATCTCATGTTATAGGACGGGTCTCAGGTTTGGTATTAGAAGCATTGCGATATCAAGTCTCATGGTATAGGAGGGTCTCAGAATTGGAATGGGAAGGAGTTGGATATCACATCTCAAGCTATGGGAAGGGTCTCAGGTTTGGTAGAAGCATTGGGATATCACATCTCATGCTATCGGAAGGGTCTCAGGTTGGAATGGGAAGGATTTGGATATCACATCTCATGTTATAGGAAGGATCTCAGGTTTGGTATTAGAAGCATTGAGATATCACATCTCATGCTATAGGAAGGGTCTCAGGATTGGAATGGGAAGGAGTTGGATATCACATCTCATGCTATAGGAAGGGTCTCAGGAATGGAATGGGAAGGAGTTTTATATGACATCTCATGCCATAGGAAGGATCTCAGGTTTGGTATAAGCATTGAGATATCCCATCTCTGCTATCGGAAGAGTCTCAGGATTGGAATGGGAAGGACTTGGATGTCACATCTCATGCTATAGGGAGGGTCTCAAGTTTGATATCAGAAGCTTTGAGATAAAAAATCTCATGATATCTGAATGGTCTCAGGATTGGAATGTGAAGGAGTTTGATATCACATCTCATGATAAAGGAAGGGTCTAAGGTTTGGAAGGGGAAGGATTTGGATATCACATCTCATGTTATAGGACGGGTCTCAGGTTTGGTATTAGAAGCATTGCGATATCAAGTCTCATGGTATAGGAAGGGTCTCAGAATTGGAATGGGAAGGAGTTGGATATCACATCTCAAGCTATAGGAAGGGTCTCAGGATTGGAATGGGAAGGAGTTTGATATCACATCTCATGCCATAGTATGGGTCTCAGGTTTGGTAGAAGCATTGGGATATCACATCTCATGCTATCGGAAGGGTCTCAGGTTGGAATGGGAAGGATTTGGATATCACATCTCATGTTATAGGAAGGATCTCGGGTTTGGTATTAGAAGCATTGAGATATCACATCTCATGCTATAGGAAGGGTCTCAGGATTGGAATGGGAAGGAGTTGGATATCACATCTCATGCTATAGGAAGGGTCTCAGGAATGGAATGGGAAGGAGCTTTATATGACATCTCATGCCATAGGAAGGATCTCAGGTTTGGTATTAGAAGCATTGAGACATCACATCTCATGTTATAGGAAGGGTCTCAGGATTGGAATGGGAAGGAGTTGGATATCACATCTCATGCTATAGGAAGGGTCTCAGGTTTGGTATAAGCATTGAGATATCACATCTCATGCTATAGGAAGGATCTCAGGATTGGAATGGGAAGGAGTTGTATATGACATCTCATGCCATAGGAAGGGTCTCAGGTTTGGTATAAGCATTGAGATATCACATCTCTGCTATCGGAAGGGTCTCAGGATTGGAATGGGAAGGAGTTGGATATCCCATCTTATGTTATAGGAAGGGTCTCAGGTTTGGTATTAGAAGCATTGAGATATCACATCTCATGCTATAGGAAGGGTCTCAGGATTGGAATGGGAAGGACTTGGATATCACATCTCATGCTATAGGGAGGGTCTCACGTTTGGAAAGGGAAGGAGTTGGATATCACATTTCATGTTAGAGGTAGGATCTCAGGTTTGGTATTAGAGGCATTGAATATCACATCTCATGCTATCAGAAGGGTCTCAGGATTGGAATGGGAAGGAGTTGGATATCACATCTCATGCTAAAGGGAGGGTCTCAGGTTTGGAAGGGGAAGGATTTTGATATCACATCTCATGTTATAGGAAGAGTCTCAGGTTTGGTATTAGAGGGATTGAGATATCACATCTCATGCTATCGGAAGGGTATCAGGATTGGATTTGGAAGTAGTTTGATATCCCATCTCATGCTATAGGAAGGGTCTCAGGTTGGAATGGGAAGGAGTTGGATATCACATCTCATGCTATGGGAAGGGTCTCAGGTTTGGAACGGGAAGGAGTTGGATATCACATCTCATGTTATAGGAAGAGTCTCAGGTTTGGTATAAGCATTGAGATATAACATCTCTGCTATCGGAGGTGTCTCAGGATTGGGATGGGAAGAAGTTGGATATCACATCTCATGCTGTAGGAAGGGTCTCAGGTTTGGAATGGGAAGGAATTGGATATCACATCTCATGTCATTGGAAGTATCTCAGGTTTGGTATTAGAAGCATTAAGATATCACATCTCATGCTATAGGAATGGTCTCAGGATTGGAATGGGTAGGAGTTGGATATTACATTCTTGCTATAGGAAGGGTCTCATGTTTGGAATGGGAAGGAGTTGGATATCACATATGCTATAGGAAGGGTCTCAGGTTTGGAACGGGAAGGATTTGGATATCACATCTCATGTTATAGGACGGGTCTCAGGTTTGGTATTAGAAGCATTGCGATATCAAGTCTCATGGTATAGGAGGGTCTCAGAATTGGAATGGGAAGGAGTTGGATATCACATCTCAAGCTATGGGAAGGGTCTCAGGTTTGGTAGAAGCATTGGGATATCACATCTCATGCTATCGGAAGGGTCTCAGGTTGGAATGGGAAGGATTTGGATATCACATCTCATGTTATAGGAAGGATCTCAGGTTTGGTATTAGAAGCATTGAGATATCACATCTCATGCTATAGGATGGGTCTCAGGATTGGAATGGGAAGGAGTTGGATATCACATCTCATGCTATATTAAGGGTCTCAGGAATGGAATGGGAAGGAGTTTTATATGACATCTCATGCCATAGGAAGGATCTCAGGTTTGGTATAAGCATTGAGATATCCCATCTCTGCTATCGGAAGAGTCTCAGGATTGGAATGGGAAGGACTTGGATGTCACATCTCATGCTATAGGGAGGGTCTCAAGTTTGATATCAGAAGCTTTGAGATAAAAAATCTCATGATATCGGAAGGGTCTCAGGATTGGAATGTGAAGGAGTTTGATATCACATCTCATGATAAAGGAAGGGTCTAAGGTTTGGAAGGGGAAGGATTTGGATATCACATCTCATGTTATAGGACGGGTCTCAGGTTTGGTATTAGAAGCATTGCGATATCAAGTCTCATGGTATAGGAAGGGTCTCAGAATTGGAATGGGAAGGAGTTGGATATCACATCTCAAGCTATAGGAAGGGTCTCAGGATTGGAATGGGAAGGAGTTTGATATCACATCTCATGCCATAGTATGGGTCTCAGGTTTGGTAGAAGCATTGGGATATCACATCTCATGCTATCGGAAGGGTCTCAGGTTGGAATGGGAAGGATTTGGATATCACATCTCATGTTATAGGAAGGATCTCGGGTTTGGTATTAGAAGCATTGAGATATCACATCTCATGCTATAGGAAGGGTTTCAGGATTGGAATGGGAAGGAGTTGGATATCACATCTCATGCTATAGGAAGGGTCTCAGGAATGGAATGGGAAGGAGCTTTATATGACATCTCATGCCATAGGAAGGATCTCAGGTTTGGTATTAGAAGCATTGAGACATCACATCTCATGTTATAGGAAGGGTCTCAGGATTGGAATGGGAAGGAGTTGGATATCACATCTCATGCTATAGGAAGGGTCTCAGGTTTGGTATAAGCATTGAGATATCACATCTCATGCTATAGGAAGGATCTCAGGATTGGAATGGGAAGGAGTTGTATATGACATCTCATGCCATAGGAAGGGTCTCAGGTTTGGTATAAGCATTGAGATATCACATCTCTGCTATCGGAAGGGTCTCAGGATTGGAATGGGAAGGAGTTGGATATCCCATCTTATGTTATAGGAAGGGTCTCAGGTTTGGTATTAGAAGCATTGAGATATCACATCTCATGCTATAGGAAGGGTCTCAGGATTGGAATGGGAAGGACTTGGATATCACATCTCATGTTGTAGGAAGGCTCTCAGGTTTGGAAAGGGAAGGAGTTGGATATCACATTTCATGTTAGAGGTAGGATCTCAGGTTTGGTATTAGAGGCATTGAATATCACATCTCATGCTATCAGAAGGGTCTCAGGATTGGAATGGGAAGGAGTTGGATATCACATCTCATGCTAAAGGGAGGGTCTCAGGTTTGGAAGGGGAAGGATTTTGATATCACATCTCATGTTATTGGAAGAGTCTCAGGTTTGGTATTAGAGGGATTGAGATATCACATCTCATGCTATCGGAAGGGTATCAGGATTGGATTTGGAAGTAGTTTGATATCCCATCTCATGCTATAGGAAGGGTCTCAGGTTGGAATGGGAAGGAGTTGGATATCACATCTCATGCTATAGGAAGGGTCTCAGGTTTGGAACGGGAAGGAGTTGGATATCACATCTCATGTTATAGGAAGAGTCTCAGGTTTGGTATAAGCATTGAGATATAACATCTCTGCTATCGGAGGTGTCTCAGGATTGGGATGGGAAGAAGTTGGATATCACATCTCATGCTGTAGGAAGGGTCTCAGGTTTGGAATGGGAAGGAATTGGATATCACATCTCATGTCATTGGAAGTATCTCAGGTTTGGTATTAGAAGCATTAAGATATCACATCTCATGCTATAGGAATGGTCTCAGGATTGGAATGGGTAGGAGTTGGATATTACATTCTTGCTATAGGAAGGGTCTCATGTTTGGAATGGGAAGTAGTTGGATATCACATATGTTATAGGAAGGGTCTCAGGTTTGGAACGGGAAGGAGTTGGATATCACATCTCATGTTATAGGACGGGTCTCTGGTTTGGTATTAGAATCATTGAGATATCACATCGCATGCTGTAGGAAGGGTCTAAGGATTGGAATGGGATGGACTTGGATATCACATCTCATGCTATAGGTTGGCTCTCAGGTTTGGTATAAGCATTGAGATATAACATCTCATGCTATAGGAAGGGTCTCAGGATTGGAATGGGAAGGAGTTGGATATCACATCTCATGCTAAAGGGAGGGTCTCAGTTTTGGAAGGGGAAGGATTTGAATATTACATCTCGTGTTATAGGAAGAGTCTCAGGTTTGGTATTAGAGGGATTGAGATATCACATCTCATGCTATCGGAAGGGTATCAGGATTGGATTTGGAAGTAGTTGGATATCCCATCTCATGCTATAGGAAGGGTCTCAGGTTTGAATGGGAAGGAGTTGGATATTACATTCTTGCTATAGGAAGGGTCTCATGTTTGGAATGGGAAGGAGTTGGATATCACATATGCTATAGGAAGGGTCTCAGGTTTGGAACGGGAAGGAGTTGTATATGACATCTCATGCCATAGGAAGGGTCTCAGGTTTGGTATAATCATTGAGATATCACATCTCTGCTATCGGAAGGGTCTCAGGATTGGAATGGGAAGGAGTTGGATATCCCATCTTATGTTATAGGAAGGGTCTCAGGTTTGGTATTAGAAGCATTGAGATATCACATCTCATGCTATAGGAAGGGTCTCAGGATTGGAATGGGAAGGACTTGGATATCACATCTCATGTTGTAGGAAGGCTCTCAGGTTTGGAAAGGGAAGGAGTTGGATATCACATTTCATGTTAGAGGTAGGATCTCAGGTTTGGTATTAGAGGCATTGAATATCACATCTCATGCTATCAGAAGGGTCTCAGGATTGGAATGGGAAGGAGTTGGATATCACATCTCATGCTAAAGGGAGGGTCTCAGGTTTGGAAGGGGAAGGATTTTGATATCACATCTCATGTTATTGGAAGAGTCTCAGGTTTGGTATTAGAGGGATTGAGATATCACATCTCATGCTATCGGAAGGGTATCAGGATTGGATTTGGAAGTAGTTTGATATCCCATCTCATGCTATAGGAAGGGTCTCAGGTTGGAATGGGAAGGAGTTGGATATCACATCTCATGCTATAGGAAGGGTCTCAGGTTTGGAACGGGAAGGAGTTGGATATCACATCTCATGTTATAGGAAGAGTCTCAGGTTTGGTATAAGCATTGAGATATAACATCTCTGCTATCGGAGGTGTCTCAGGATTGGGATGGGAAGAAGTTGGATATCACATCTCATGCTGTAGGAAGGGTCTCAGGTTTGGAATGGGAAGGAATTGGATATCACATCTCATGTCATTGGAAGTATCTCAGGTTTGGTATTAGAAGCATTAAGATATCACATCTCATGCTATAGGAATGGTCTCAGGATTGGAATGGGTAGGAGTTGGATATTACATTCTTGCTATAGGAAGGGTCTCATGTTTGGAATGGGAAGTAGTTGGATATCACATATGTTATAGGAAGGGTCTCAGGTTTGGAACGGGAAGGAGTTGGATATCACATCTCATGTTATAGGACGGGTCTCTGGTTTGGTATTAGAATCATTGAGATATCACATCGCATGCTGTAGGAAGGGTCTAAGGATTGGAATGGGATGGACTTGGATATCACATCTCATGCTATAGGTTGGCTCTCAGGTTTGGTATAAGCATTGAGATATAACATCTCATGCTATAGGAAGGGTCTCAGGATTGGAATGGGAAGGAGTTGGATATCACATCTCATGCTAAAGGGAGGGTCTCAGTTTTGGAAGGGGAAGGATTTGAATATTACATCTCGTGTTATAGGAAGAGTCTCAGGTTTGGTATTAGAGGGATTGAGATATCACATCTCATGCTATCGGAAGGGTATCAGGATTGGATTTGGAAGTAGTTGGATATCCCATCTCATGCTATAGGAAGGGTCTCAGGTTGGAATGGGAAGGAGTTGGATATTACATTCTTGCTATAGGAAGGGTCTCATGTTTGGAATGGGAAGGAGTTGGATATCACATATGCTATAGGAAGGGTCTCAGGTTTGGAACGGGAAGGAGTTGGATATCACATCTCATGTTATAGGAAGGGTCTCAGGATTGGTATAAGCATGGAGATATCACTTCTCATGCTATAGGAAGTGTCTCAGGATTGGAATGGGAAGGAGTTGGATATCACATCTCATGTTATAGGAAGGATCTCAGGTTTGGTATTAGAAGCATTGAGACATCACATCTCATGCTATAGGAAGGGTCTCAGGATTGGAATGGGAAGGAGTTGGATATCACATCTCATGCTAAAGGGAGGGTCTCAGTTTTGGAATGGGAAGGATTTGGATATTACATCTCGTGTTATAGGAATGATCTCAGGTCCAAACCTGAGACCCTTCCTATAACATGAGATGCGATATCCAACTCCTTCCCGTTCCAAACCTGAGAACCTTCCTATAGCATGGATGTGATATCCAACTCCTTCCCATTCCAATCCTGAGACCCTTCCAATAGCATGAGATGTGATATCTCAATGCCTCTAATACCAAACCTGAGATCCTTCCGATAGCATGAGATGTGATATCTCAATGCTTCTAATACCAAACCTGAGATCCTTCCTATAACATGAGATGTGATATCCAAATCCTTCCCCTTCCAAACCTGAGACCTTCCCTTTAGCATGAGATGTGATATCCAACTCGTTCCCATTCCAATCCTGAGACCCTTCTGATAGCATGAGATGTGATATCTCAATGCCTCTAATACCAAACCTGAGATCCTACCTCTAACATGAAATGTGATATCCAACTCCTTCCCTTTACAAACCTGAGAGCCTTCCTATAGCATGAGATGTGATATCCAAGTCCTTCTCATTCCAATCCAGAGACCCTTCCTATAACATGAGATGTGATATCCAGCTCCTTCCGATTCCAACCTGTGACCCTTCCTATAGCATGAGATGGGATATCCAACTCCTTCCAAATCCAATCCTGATACCCTTCCGATAGCATGAGATGTGATATCCCAATGCTTCTACCAAACCTGAGACACATACTATGACATGAGATCTGATATCAAACTCCTTCCCATTCCAATCCTGAGACCCTTCCTATAGCTTGAGATGTGATATCCAACTCCTTCCCTTTCCAATTCTGAGACCCTTCCTATACCATGAGACTTGATATCTCAATGCTTCTACCAAACCTGAGACCCATACTATGGCATGAGATGTGATATCAAACTCCTTCCCATTCCAATCCTGAGACCCTTCCTATAACATGAGATGTGATATCCAAATCCTTCCCCTTCCAAACCTTAGACCCTTACTTATTCATGAGATGTGATATCCAACTCCTTCCCATTCCAATCCTGAGACCTTTCCGATATCATGAGATTTGTTATCTCAATGCTTCTAATATGAAACTTGACACCCTCCCTATAGCATGAGATGTGATATCCAAGTCCTTCCCATTCCAATCCTGAGACCCTTCCTATAGCATGAGATGTGATATCTCAATGCTTCTAATCCCAAACCTGAGACCCTTCCTATAACATGAGATGGGATATCCAACTCCTTCCCATTCCAATCCTGAGACCCTTCCGATAGCAGAGATGTGATATCTCAATGCTTATACCAAACCTGAGACCCTTCCAATGGCATGAGATGTCATATACAACTCCTTCCCATTCCAATCCTGAGACCCTTCCGATAGCAGAGATGTGATATCTCAATGCTTATACCAAACCTGAGACCCTTCCAATGGCATGAGATGTCATATACAACTCCTTCCCATTCCAATCCTGAGACCCTTCCTATAGCATGAGATGTGATATCTCAATGCTCATACCAAACCTGAGACCCTTCCTATAGCATGAGATGTGATATCCAACTCCTTCCCATTCCAATCCTGAGACACTTCCTATAACATGAGATGTGATGTCTCAATGCTTCTAATACCAAACCTGAGATCCTTCCTATGGCATGAGATGTCATAAAAAAACCCTTCCCATTCCAATCCTGAGACCCTTCCTATAACACGAGATGTGATATCCAAATCCTTACCCTTCCAAACCTGAGACCCTCCCTTTAGCATGAGATGTGATATCCAACTCCTTCCCATTCCAATCCTGAGACCCTTCTGATAGCATGAGATGTGATATCTCAATGCCTCCTACCAAATCTGAGATCCTACCTCTAATATGAAATGTGATATCCAACTCCTTCCCCTTCCAAACCTGAGAGCCTTCCTATAGCATGAGATGTGATATCGAAGTATTTCCCATTCCAATCCTGAGACCCTTCCTATAACATGAGATGTGATATCCAACTCCTTCCATTCCAACCTGAGACCCTTCCTATTGCATGAGATGGGATATCCAACTACTTCCAAATCCAATCCTGAACCCTTCCGATAGCATGAGATGTGATATCTCAATCCCTCTAATACCAAACCTGAGATCCTTCCGATAGCATAAGATGTGATATCTCAATGCTTCTAATACCAAACCTGAGATCCTTCCTATAACATGAGATGTGATATCAAAATCCTTCCCCTTCCAAACCTGAGACCCTCCCTTTAGCATGAGATGTGATATCCAACTCCTTCCCATTCCAATCCTGAGACCCTTCTGATAGCATGAGATGTGATATTCAATGCCTCTAATACCAAACCTGAGATCCTACCTCTAACATGAAATGTGATATCCAACTCCTTCCCTTTCCAAACGTGAGAGCCTCCCTATAGCATGAGATGTGATATTCACGTCCTTCCCATTCCAATCCTGAGAACCTTCCTATAGCATGAGATGTGATATCTCAATGCTTCTAATACCAAACCTGAGACCCTTCCTATAACATAAGATGGGATATCCAACTCCTTCCCATTCCAATCCTGAGACCCTTCCGATAGCAGAGATGTGATATCTCAATGCTTATACCAAACCTGAGACCCTTCCTATAGCATGAGATGTGACATCTCAATGCTTATACCAAACCTGAGACCCTTCCTATAGCATGAGATGTGATATCCAACTCCTTCCCATTCCAATCCTGAGACCCTTCCTATAACATGAGATGTGATGTCTCTTTGCTTCTAATACCAAACCTGAGATCCTTCCTATGGCATGAGATGTCATATACAAATCCTTCCCATTCCATTCCTGAGACCCTTCCTATAGCATGAGATGTGATATCCAACTCCTTCCCATTCCAATCCTGAGACCCTTCCTATAGCATGAGATGTGATATCTCAATGCTTCTAATACCAAACCTGAGATCGTTCCTCTAATATGAAATGTGATATCCAACTACTTCCCTTTCCAATCCTGAGACCCTCCCTTTAGCATGAGATGTGATATCCAACTCCTTCCCATTCCAATACTGAGACCCTTCCGATAGCATGAGATGTGATATCTCAATGCCTCTAATACCAAACCTGAGATCCTACCTCTAACATGAAATGTGATATCCAACTCCTTCCCCTTCCAAACCTGATAGCCTTCCTATAGCATGAGATGTGATATCCAAGTCCTTCCCATTCCAATCCTGATACCCTTCCTATAACATGAGATGTGATATCCAACTCCTTCCCATTCCAACCTGAGACCCTTCCTATAGCATGAGATGGGATATCCAACTCCTTCCAAATCCAATCCTGATACCCTTCCGATAGCATGAGATGTGATATCCCAATGCTTCTACAAAACCTGCGACCCATACCATGGCATGAGATGTGATATCAAACTCCTTCCCATTCCAATCCTGAGACCCTTCCTATAGCTTGAGATGTGATATCCAACTCCTTCCCATTCCAATTCTGAGACCCGTCCTATACCATGAGACTTGATATCTCAATGCTTCTAATACCAAACCTGAGACCAGTCCTATAACATGAGATGTGATATCCAAATCCTTCGCCTTCCAAACCTTAGACCCTTCCTTTATCATGAGATGTGATATTCAAGTCCTTCCCATTCCAATCCTGTGACCCTTCCTATATCATGAGATGTGATATCTCAGTGCTTCTAATACCAAACCTGAGACCCTTGCTATAACATGAGATGTGATATTCAAGTCCTTCCCATTCCAATCCTGAGACCCTTCCTATAGCATGAGATGTGATATCTCAATGCTTATACCAAACCTGAGACCCTTCCTATGGCATGAGATGTCAAATACAACTCCTTCCGATTCCAATGCTGAGACCCTTCCTATAGCATGAGATGGGATATCTCAATGCTTATACCAAACCTGAGACCCTTCCTATAGCATGAGATGTGATATCCAACTCCTTCCCATTCCAATCCTGAGACCCTTCCTATAGCATGAGATGTGATATCTCAATGCTTCTAATACCAAACCTGAGATCCTTCCTATAACATGAGATGTGATATCCAACTCCTTCCCATTCCAAACCTGAGACCCTTCCGATAGCATGAGATGTGATATCAAACTCCTTCCCATTCCAATCCTGAGATAGCTTTAGATGTGATATCCAACTCCTTCCCATTCCAATCCTGAGACCCTTCCTATACCATGAGATGTGATATCTCAATGCTTCTAATACCAAACCTGAGATCTTTCCTTTAGCATGAGATGTGATATCCAACTCCTTCCCATTCCAATCCTGAGACCCTTCCTATAGCATGATATGTGATATCACAATGCTTCTAATACCAAACCTGAGATCCTTCCTATAACATGAGATGTGATATCAAACTCCTTCCCATTCCAATCCTGAGATAGCTTGAGATGTGATATCCAACTCCTTCCCATTCCAATCCTGAGACCCTTCCTATACCATGAGATGTGATATCTCAATGCTTCTAATACCAAACCTGAGATCTTTCCTTTAGCATGAGATGTGATATCCAACTCCTTCCCATTCCAATCCTGAGACCCTTCCTATAGCATGATATGTGATATCACAATGCTTCTAATACCAAACCTGAGACCCTTCCTATAGCATGAGATGTGATATCTTAATGCTTCTAAAACCAAACCTGAGAACCATCCAATAACATATGTGAAATCCAAATCCTTCCCTTTCCAAACCTGAGACCCTTCCGAGAGCATGAGATGTAATATCTCAATGCTTCTAAAACCAAACATGAGAACCATCCTATAACATGAGATGTGAAATCCAAATCCTTCCCTTTCCAAAGCTGAGACCCTTCCTATAGCTTGAGATGTGATATCAAACTCCTTCCCATTTCAATCCTGTGATAGCTTGAGATGTGATATCCAACTCCTTCCCATTCCAATCCTGAGACCCTTCCTATACCATGAGATGTGATATCTCAATGCTTCTAATACCAAACCGGAGACCCGTCCTAAAACATGAGATGTGAGATCCAAATCCTTCCCCTTCCAAACCTGAGACCCTTCCTATAGCTTGAGATGTGATATCAAACTCCTTCCCATTCCAATACTGAGATAGCTTGAGATGTGATATCCAACTCCTTCCCATTCCAATCCTGAGACCCTTCCGATAGCATGAAATGTGATATCTCAAAGCTTCTAATATCAAAACTGAGACGCTCCCTATAGCATGAGATGTGATATCTAAGTCCTTCCCATTCCTATCCTGAGACCCTTCCGATAGCAGAGATGTGATATCTCAATGCTTCTAATACCAAACCTGAGACCCCTCCTAAAACATGAGATGTGAGATCCAAATCCTTCCCCTTCCAAACCTGAGACCCTTCCTATAGCTTGAGATGTGATATCAAACTCCTTCCCATTCCATCCTGAGATAGCTTGAGATGTGATATCCAACTCCTTCCCATTCCAATCCTGAGACCCTTCCGATAGCATGAAATGTGATATCTCAATGCTTCTAATATCAAAACTGAGACCCTCCCTATAGCATGAGATGTGATATCTAAGTCCTTCCCATTCCTATCCTGAGACCCTTCTGATAGCAGAGATGTGATATCTCAATGCTTCTATCAAACTTGAGTCCCTTCCTTTAGCATGAGATGTGATATCCAACTCCTTCCCATTCCAATCCTGAGACCCTTCCTATAGCATGAGATGTGATATCTCAAAGCTTCTAATACCAAACCTGGGACCCGTCCTATAGCATGAGATATGATATCCAAATCCTTCCCCTTCCAAACCTGAGACCCTTCCTTTAGCATGAGATGTGATATCCAAATCCTTCCCATTCCAATCCTGAAACCCTTCCTATAGCATGAGATGTGATATCTCAATGTTTCTAATAAAAAACCTGAGACCCTTCCTATAGCAAGAGATGTGATATCCAAATCCTTCCCATTCCAATCCTGAGACCCTTCCTATAACATGAGATGTGATATCCAACTCCTTCCCATTCCAACCTGAGACCCTTCCTATAGCATGAGAAGGGATATCCAACTCCTTCCCATTCCAATCCTGAAACCCTTCTTATAGCATGAGATGTGATATCTCAATGTTTCTAATAAACAACCTGAGACCCTTCCTATAGCAAAAGATGTGACATCCAAATCTTTCCCATTCCAATCCTGAGATCCTTCCTATTGGATGAGATGTGATATCCAACTCCTTCCCATTCCAATCCTGAGACCCTTCCTATACCATGAGATTTGATATCTCAATGCTTCTACCAAAACTGAGACCCTTCCTTTAGCATGAGATGTGATATCTCAATGCTTCTAATACCAAACCTGAGACCCTCCCTTTAGCATGAGATGTGATATCCGACTCCTTCCCATTCCAATCCTGAGACCCTTCTGATAGCATGAGATGTGTTATCTCAATGCCTCTAATACCAAACCTGAGATTCTTCCTATAACATGAGATGTGATATCTCAATGCTTCTAATACCAAACCTGAGACCCTCCCCTTAGCATGAGATGTGATATCCGACTCCTTCCCATTCCAATCCTGAGACCCTTCTGATAGCATGAGATGTGATATCTAAATGCCTATAATACCAAACCTGAGATCCTTCCGATAGCATGAGATGTGATATCTCAATGCTTCTAATACCAAACCTGATATCCTTCCTATAACATGAGATGTGATATCCAAATCCTTCCCCTTCCAAACCTGAGACCCTCCCTTTAGCATGGATTTGATATCCAACTCCTTCCCATTCCAATCCTGAGACCCTTCCGATAGCAGAGATGTGATCTCTCAATGCTTATACCAAACCTGAGACCCTTCCTATGGCATGAGATGTCAAATACAACTCCTTCCGATTCCAATGCTGAGACCCTTCCTAAAGCATGAGATGGGATATCTCAATGCTTATACCAAACCTGAGACCCTTCCTATAGCATGAGAAGTGGTATCCAACTCCTTCCAATTCCAATCCTGAGACCCTTCCTATAGCATGAGATGTGATATCTCAATGCTTCTAATACCAAACCTGAGACCCTTCCTATAGCATGATATGTGATATCACAATGTTTCTAATACCAAACCTGAGATCCTTCCTATAACATGAGATGTGTATCCAACTCCTTCCCATTCCAAACCTGAGACCCTTCCTATAGCATGAGATGTGATATCTTAATGCTTCTAAAACCAAACCTGAGAACCATCCAATAACATATGTGAAATCCAAATCCTTCCCTTTCCAAACCTGAGACCCTTCCTATAGCTTGAGATGTGCTATCAAACTCCTTCCCATTCCAATCCTGTGATAGCTTGAGATGTGATATCCAACTCCTTCCCATTCCAATCCTGAGACCCTTCCTATACCATGAGATGTGATATCTCAATGCTTCTAATACCAAACCTGAGACCCGTCCTAAAACATGAGATGTGAGATCCAAATCCTTCCCCTTCCAAACCTGAGACCCTTCCTATAGCTTGAGATGTGATATCAAACTCCTTCCCATTCCAATCCTGAGATAGCTTGAGATGTGATATCCAACTCCTTCCCATTCCAATCCTGAGACCCTCCCTATAGCATGAGATGTGATATCTCAATGCTTATACCAAACCTGAGACCCTTCCTATGGCATGAGATGTGATATCCAACTCCTTCCCATTCCAATCCTGAGACCCTTCCTATAGCATGAGATGGGATATTCCAATGCTTATACCAAACCTGAGACCCTTCCTATAGCATGAGAAGTGGTATCCAACTCCTTCCGATTCCAATCCTGAGACCCTTCCTATAGCATGAGATGTGATATCTCAATGCTTCTAATACCAAACCTGAGATCATTCCTATAACAGGAGATGTGATATCCAACTCCTTCCCATTCCAAACCTGAGACCCTTCCGATAGCATGAGATGTGATATCAAACTCCTTCCCATTCCAATCCTGAGATAGCTTGAGATGTGATATCCAACTCCTTCCCATTCCAATCCTGAGACCCTTCCTATACCATGAGATGTGATTTCTCAATGCTTCTAATACCAAACCTGACACCCGTCCTAAAACATGAGATGTGAGATCCAAATCCTTCCCCTTCTAATCCTGAGACCCTTCCTATATCATGAGATGTGATATCTCAATGCCTCTAATACCAAACCTGAGATTCTTCTTATAACATGAGATGTGATATCTCAATGCTTCTAATACCAAACCTGAGACCCTCCCTTTAGCATGAGATGTGATATCCGACTCCTTCCCATTCCAATCCTGAGACCCTTCTGATAGCATGAGATGTGATATCTCAATGCCTCTAATACCAAACCTGAGATTCTTCCTATAACATGAGATGTGATATCTCAATGCTTCTAATACCAAACCTGAGACCCTCCCTTTAGCATGAGATGTGATATCCGACTCCTTCCCATTCCAATCCTGAGACCCTTCTGATAGCATGAGATGTGATATCTCAATGCCTATAATACCAAACCAGAGATCCTTCCAATAGCATGAGATGTGATATCTCAATGCTTCTAATACCAAACCTGAGATCCTTCCTATAACATGAGATGTGATATCCAAATCCTTCCCCTTCCAAACCTGAGACCCTCCCTTTAGCATGAGATGTGATATCCAACTTCTTCCCATTCCAATCCTGAGACCCTTCCGATAGCAGAGATGTGATATCTCAATGCTTATACCAAACCTGAGACCCTTCCTATGGCATGAGATGTCAAATACAACTCCTTCCGATTCCAATGCTGAGACCCTTCCTAAAGCATGAGATGGGATATCTCAATGCTTATACCAAACCTGAGACCCTTCCTATAGCATGAGAAGTGGTATCCAACTCCTTCCAATTCCAATCCTGAGACCCTTCCTATAGCATGAGATGTGATATCTCAATGCTTCTAATACCAAACCTGAGACCCTTCCTATAGCATGATATGTGATATCACAATGCTTCTAATACCAAACCTGAGATCCTTCCTATAACATGAGATGTGTATCCAACTCCTTCCCATTCCAAACCTGAGACCCTTCCTATAGCATGAGATGTGATATCTTAATGCTTCTAAAACCAAACCTGAGAACCATCCAATAACATATGTGAAATCCAAATCCTTCCCTTTCCAAACCTGAGACCCTTCCTATAGCTTGAGATGTGCTATCAAACTCCTTCCCATTCCAATCCTGTGATAGCTTGAGATGTGATATCCAACTCCTTCCCATTCCAATCCTGAGACCCTTCCTATACCATGAGATGTGATATCTCAATGCTTCTAATACCAAACCTGAGACCCGTCCTAAAACATGAGATGTGAGATCCAAATCCTTCCCCTTCCAAACCTGAGACCCTTCCTATAGCTTGAGATGTGATATCAAACTCCTTCCCATTCCAATCCTGAGATAGCTTGAGATGTGATATCCAACTCCTTCCCATTCCAATCCTGAGACCCTCCCTATAGCATGAGATGTGATATCTCAATGCTTATACCAAACCTGAGACCCTTCCTATGGCATGAGATGTGATATCCAACTCCTTCCCATTCCAATCCTGAGACCCTTCCTATAGCATGAGATGGGATATTCCAATGCTTATACCAAACCTGAGACCCTTCCTATAGCATGAGAAGTGGTATCCAACTCCTTCCGATTCCAATCCTGAGACCCTTCCTATAGCATGAGATGTGATATCTCAATGCTTCTAATACCAAACCTGAGATCATTCCTATAACAGGAGATGTGATATCCAACTCCTTCCCATTCCAAACCTGAGACCCTTCCGATAGCATGAGATGTGATATCAAACTCCTTCCCATTCCAATCCTGAGATAGCTTGAGATGTGATATCCAACTCCTTCCCATTCCAATCCTGAGACCCTTCCTATACCATGAGATGTGATTTCTCAATGCTTCTAATACCAAACCTGACACCCGTCCTAAAACATGAGATGTGAGATCCAAATCCTTCCCCTTCCAATCCTGAGACCCTTCCTATATCATGAGATGTGATATCTCAATGCCTCTAATACCAAACCTGAGATTCTTCTTATAACATGAGATGTGATATCTCAATGCTTCTAATACCAAACCTGAGACCCTCCCTTTAGCATGAGATGTGATATCCGACTCCTTCCCATTCCAATCCTGAGACCCTTCTGATAGCATGAGATGTGATATCTCAATGCCTCTAATACCAAACCTGAGATTCTTCCTATAACATGAGATGTGATATCTCAATGCTTCTAATACCAAACCTGAGACCCTCCCTTTAGCATGAGATGTGATATCCGACTCCTTCCCATTCCAATCCTGAGACCCTTCTGATAGCATGAGATGTGATATCTCAATGCCTATAATACCAAACCAGAGA
The DNA here is from genome assembly GCF_040938575.1 of Ambystoma mexicanum. Taxonomy (NCBI): domain Eukaryota; kingdom Metazoa; phylum Chordata; class Amphibia; order Caudata; family Ambystomatidae; genus Ambystoma; species Ambystoma mexicanum. Next base: position 1,158,515,993 of record NC_090934.1, read on the forward strand.
TCCTTCCAATAGCATGAGATGTGATATCTCAATGCTTCTAATACCAAACCTGAGATCCTTCCTATAACATGAGATGTGATATCCAAATCCTTCCCCTTCCAAACCTGAGACCCTCCCTTTAGCATGAGATGTGATATCCAACTCCTTCCCATTCCAATCCTGAGACCCTTCCGATAGCAGAGATGTGATATCTCAATGCTTATACCAAACCTGAGACCCTTCCTATGGCATGAGATGTCAAATACAACTCCTTCCGATTCCAATGCTGAGACCCTTCCTAAAGCATGAGATGGGATATCTCAATGCTTATACCAAACCTGAGACCCTTCCTATAGCATGAGAAGTGGTATCCAACTCCTTCCGATTCCAATCCTGAGACCCTTCCTATAGCATGAGATGTGATATCACAATGCTTCTAATACCAAACCTGAGATCCTTCCTATAACATGAGATGTGTATCCAACTCCTTCCCATTCCAAACCTGAGACCCTTCCTATAGCATGAGATGTGATATCTTAATGCTTCTAAAACCAAACCTGAGAACCATCCAATAACATATGTGAAATCCAAATCCTTCCCTTTCCAAACCTGAGACCCTTCAGATAGCATGTGGTGTGATATCTCAATGCTTCTAAAACCAAACATGAGAACCATCCTATAACATGAGATGTGAAATCCAAATCCTTACCTTTCCAAACCTGAGACCCTTCCTATAGCTTGAGATGTGCTATCAAACTCCTTCCCATTCCAATCCTGTGATAGCTTGAGATGTGATATCCAACTCCTTCCCATTCCAATCCCGAGACCCTTCCTATACCATGAGATGTGATATCTCAATGCTTCTAATACCAAATCTGAGACCCGTCCTAAAACATGAGATGTGAGATCCAAATCCTTCCCCTTCCAAACCTGAGACCCTTCCTATAGCTTGAGATGTCATATCAAACTCCTTCCCATTCCAATCCTGAGATAGCTTGAGATGTGATATCCAACTCCTTCCCATTCCAATCCTGAGACCCTTCCGATAGCATGAAATGTGATATCTCAATGCTTCTAATATCAAAACTGAGACCCTCCCTATAGCATGAGATGTGATATCTCAATGCTTATACCAAACCTGAGACCCTTCCTATGGCATGAGATGTGATATCCAACTCCTTCCCATTCCAATCCTGAGACCCTTCCTATAGCATGAGATGGGATATCTCAATGCTTATGCCAAACCCGAGACCCTTCCTATAGCATGAGAAGTGGTATCCAACTCCTTCCGATTCCAATCCTGAGACCCTTCCTATAGCATGAGATGTGATATCTCAATGCTTCTAATACCAAACCTGAGATCCTTCCTATAACATGAGATGTGATATCCAACTCCTTCCCATTCCAAACCTGAGACCCTTCCGATAGCATGAGATGTGATATCAAACTCCTTCCCATTCCAATCCTGAGATAGCTTGAGATGTGATATCCAACTCCTTCCCATTCCAATCCTGAGACCCTTCCTATACCATGAGATGTGATTTCTCAATGCTTCTAATACCAAACCTGACACCCGTCCTAAAACATGAGATGTGAGATCCAAATCCTTCCCCTTCCAAACCTGAGATCTTTCCTTTAGCATGAGATGTGATATCCAACTCCGTCCCATTCCAATCCTGAGACCCTTCCTATAGCATGATATGTGATATCACAATGCTTCTAATACCAAACCTGAGATCCTTCCTATAACATGAGATGTGTATCCAACTCCTTCCCATTCCAAACCTGAGACCCTTCCTATAGCATGAGATGTGATATCTTAATGCTTCTAAAACCAAACCTGACAACCATCCAATAACATATGTAAAATCCAAATCCTTCCCTTTCCAAACCTGAGACCCTTCAGATAGCATGTGGTGTGATATCTCAATGCTTCTAAAACCAAACATGAGAACCATCCTATAACATGAGATGTGAAATCCAAATCCTTACCTTTCCAAACCTGAGACCCTTCCTATAGCTTGAGATGTGCTATCAAACTCCTTCCCATTCCAATCCTGTGATAGCTTGAGATGTGATATCCAACTCCTTCCCATTCCAATCCTGAGACCCTTCCTATACCATGAGATGTGATATCTCAATGCTTCTAATACCAAATCTGAGACCCGTCCTAAAACATGAGATGTGAGATCCAAATCCTTCCCCTTCCAAACCTGAGACCCTTCCTATAGCTTTAGATGTGATATCAAACTCCTTCCCATTCCAATCCTGAGATAGCTTGAGATGTGATATCCAACTCCTTCCCATTCCAATCCTGAGACCCTTCCGATAGCATGAAATGTGATATCTCAATGCTTCTAATATCAAAACTGAGACCCTCCCTATAGCATGAGATGTGATATCTCAATGCTTATACCAAACCTGAGACCCTTCCTATGGCATGAGATGTGATATCCAACTCCTTCCGATTCCAATCCTGAGACCCTTCCTATAGCATGAGATGTGATATCTCAATGCTTCTAATACCAAACCTGAGATCCTTCCTATAACATGAGATGTGATATCCAACTCCTTCCCATTCCAAACCTGAGACCCTTCCGATAGCATGAGATGTGATATCAAACTCCTTCCCATTCCAATCCTGAGATAGCTTGAGATGTGATATCCAACTCCTTCCCATTCCAATCCTGGGACCCTTCCTATACCATGAGATGTGATTTCTCAATGCTTCTAATACCAAACCTGACACCCGTCCTAAAACATGAGATGTGAGATCCAAATCCTTCCCCTTCCAATCCTGAGACCCTTCCTATATCATGAGATGTGATATCTCAATGCCTCTAATACCAAACCTGAGATTCTTCCTATAACATGAGATGTGATATCTCAATGCTTCTAATACCAAACCTGAGACCCTCCCTTTAGCATGAGATGTGATATCCGACTCCTTCCCATTCCAATCCTGAGACCCTTCTGATAGCATGAGATGTGATATCTCAATGCCTCTAATACCAAACCTGAGATTCTTCCTATAACATGAGATGTGATATCTCAATGCTTCTAATACCAAACCTGAGACCCTCCCTTTAGCATGAGATGTGATATCCGACTCCTTCCCATTCCAATCCTGAGACCCTTCTGATAGCATGAGATGTGATATCTCAATGCCTATAATACCAAACCAGAGATCCTTCCAATAGCATGAGATGTGATATCTCAATGCTTCTAATACCAAACCTGAGATCCTTCCTATAACATGAGATGTGATATCCAAATCCTTCCCCTTCCAAACCTGAGACCCTCCCTTTAGCATGAGATGTGATATCCAACTCCTTCCCATTCCAATCCTGAGACCCTTCCGATAGCAGAGATGTGATATCTCAATGCTTATACCAAACCTGAGACCCTTCCTATGGCATGAGATGTCAAATACAACTCCTTCCGATTCCAATGCTGAGACCCTTCCTAAAGCATGAGATGGGATATCTCAATGCTTATACCAAACCTGAGACCCTTCCTATAGCATGAGAAGTGGTATCCAACTCCTTCCGATTCCAATCCTGAGACCCTTCCTATAGCATGAGATGTGATATCACAATGCTTCTAATACCAAACCTGAGATCCTTCCTATAACATGAGATGTGTATCCAACTCCTTCCCATTCCAAACCTGAGACCCTTCCTATAGCATTAGATGTGATATCTTAATGCTTCTAAAACCAAACCTGAGAACCATCCAATAACATATGTGAAATCCAAATCCTTCCCTTTCCAAACCTGAGACCCTTCAGATAGCATGTGGTGTGATATCTCAATGCTTCTAAAACCAAACATGAGAACCATCCTATAACATGAGATGTGAAATCCAAATCCTTACCTTTCCAAACCTGAGACCCTTCCTATAGCTTGAGATGTGCTATCAAACTCCTTCCCATTCCAATCCTGTGATAGCTTGAGATGTGATATCCAACTCCTTCCCATTCCAATCCTGAGACCCTTCCTATACCATGAGATGTGATATCTCAATGCTTCTAATACCAAATCTGAGACCCGTCCTAAAACATGAGATGTGAGATCCAAATCCTTCCCCTTCCAAACCTGAGACCCTTCCTATAGCTTGAGATGTGATATCAAACTCCTTCCCATTCCAATCCTGAGATAGCTTGAGATGTGATATCCAACTCCTTCCCATTCCAATCCTGAGACCCTTCCGATAGCATGAAATGTGATATCTCAATGCTTCTAATATCAAAACTGAGACCCTCCCTATAGCATGAGATGTGATATCTCAATGCTTATACCAAACCTGAGACCCTTCCTATGGCATGAGATGTGATATCCAACTCCTTCCCATTCCAATCCTGAGACCCTTCCTATAGCATGAGATGGGATATCTCAATGCTTATGCCAAACCCGAGACCCTTCCTATAGCATGAGAAGTGGTATCCAACTCCTTCCGATTCCAATCCTGAGACCCTTCCTATAGCATGAGATGTGATATCTCAATGCTTCTAATACCAAACCTGAGATCCTTCCTATAACATGAGATGTGATATCCAACTCCTTCCCATTCCAAACCTGAGACCCTTCCGATAGCATGAGATGTGATATCCGACTCCTTCCCATTCCAATCCTGAGACCCTTCTGATAGCATGAGATGTGATATCTCAATGCCTATAATACCTGTTAGGAAAGATTTCGTTATTGTAGGGAACTTTCCTTCCATGTGGCAACCCCTAAACTTTTTGCTATTGTTTTCAACCTGTTTTCTTGACTTTGCCAGAGAAGTGCAGCCTTCTGCCGTACTCCTCTGGGCTTTCGCTCCTTTCTTACGGGGAAACTGACATGCCCTTAAGACAGTCAGTACCGGGGAACGCTGTTTCCCGTAGTTTCTTTTATCGTGTCGCCATTTTAGTGCAACACGACACAAGAGGGCACTGTAAGCTAAGTTACAGCTCTCTTGGGTCTCTAGCCTTCTACAGACCCTAGACACTCTTGTAGGATGGTTTTTGGATCGGTGCAAGTCATTCAGGGACTGGGCTGGTGGCAGCGATCATTTGGTTTATTTTGAGCTCCTTTTGCCGTTCTGAGCACCTTTTTGCCGCGAACACAAAAGGGTGGCCCGGCTACCCAAAATGGCCGGACCACGAGGCTCCTTTGTCTCGTCCACTGTCCGTCTTGCTCCCTTTACCTTCCCCCGGGTCAGGCGACCCGGGGCCTTCCTTATTTGGGCATGTAGTTTCCCGCGAAACACGGTTGCTTTCGCGGGCTTCTACATGTCGTTTGAGTGCCCCCAGGATGTGGGCTGGGCTGTCTGGTCCCAATACACATCCTGGGTGCCAGAGAGTCTAGGGTGGTGTGAATGCCTGGGACCACTGTGGTCCGTGATTGGTCCACGTATGGTATGTGTGTTGATGAGCGGATCTCCCATTGGCTCCCCTCCGTTTTGGCGCGAAGGGAACCGTGGATAAGAGGGAGCTGGAAACACCACTACCAAGTCGATCTCCTGAGTTCTTACGAACCTAGGGATACAGGAGCCAAGTATCCTGCGAACACGAGGCTGGACCGAGGAATCGCTGGTGACCCCCTGAAGAACTTCTGCTCCTCATTACTGTCGTCCGGTGAAGCCCTTTCCACCTAAGATCGAACAAGAAGGCCTGTACTGGCGCTTCGACCTATTGGAATAGCAGGACCAGCTATTCCCGGCACCTTCATCAACTCCTGCCGTAAGCCTTCGGAAGTGTCTCTGGGCCATCCAGTTGACTGACCAGCTTACTAAGGAGTCCTGCTCTGTAATCGCCGACAGGTTGGGTGGTATTCTGAGTCCGGGGCACGCTCACACGCTTCGTTTGCTTAGCAACCCTAAGCTAGAGGTGAACGGTGCTCGTTTGGCTTGAATACCCCCGGCCGTTCCGTTGCCCTGCCGTGGCGACAAAACTGTGCAGGATTCTTCGATCGGGACGTCTTTTTACTCTGCACGACGACGAGACGTTCCCTGCTCTTCAGAACCTGCCAGAAGCTGCATCTATCGAGGAGAAGCTCGGGCCTGCTTGCTTCGGGGACCGGTGAGTAGATTAGCTAGGATCTGGTCGCCCTCCTGCAGTGCCCCTTGCTTTTCCCCGCTGTAAATACAGCACCCCTTGTCCGTACTCGCGCCCTACTTCTGCCTCACAGTGGAGGCTGCGCTAGAGTCGCGGACCGTGTTCTCCTTCATTAGGGCACCCTACAGAGCTGTCCAACGTCCTCCGAAGAGCTTCACCTTCTGCCCATTGGCACCGGCGTGTGCAGGTACTTTTGAGCGCTAGGCTCCACTCTTCGTAGGGATTGGACTACCATCTAGTTAGGGGCCTCAGAAGGCGGACATATCACCCGCATTGGTTCGCACTGCCTGTTTTTCTTCCCCTGCAGGTGGATAACATATTTCGTGCTGCTAATGCTGTGAAACTGTGTATTCTGTATATATATTGGGTGGATAGTGTATGTGTTGGTTTAATATCGTTGTATATTGCTGCTTTTACTGTGGTTATTAGTTTCAAGGCCTTATAATAAATGTGTATCTATTTTTGATATAAACAACTGTTTGGAGTAGTTTGTAAGCGCTCTTGCTTTGTGTGCTCACTGCGGGCTTTCAGTCACCCTCACCCCTCTTGAGACCTAGTCTTGACCGCCGCGATCGCTACCTTGATTGGTCTGGCTTGTCCAGAGGTTACCCTGTTCCAAGTAATTAGGTTGGCCTTCTGAACTTCTGCGCCACCAGGACAGAGTTCAGAAATCCGTCTTAACAAATTGGTGTACAGCGGTGGGATACGACTGAGGGTATCCAGTGTTGCGAACGAGCTAAGGCGTTTTCAGGTTATTCCAACCAGGACACGCAGTAAAGTATTGAATATAACGTTAAAAAGGCCATAGTCCTATCAACAGTATGGAAACGAATACTTTATTAACCTTAAATGCTTTGAAATCTGAAACATTGAAGAAGATGTGTGCGGAGAGAGGGGTTTCCTCTCAAGGCACGAAATTGGAAATGATCCAGAGAATCGTGGCGTGGCAAGAAGCGCAGCTTGACGCTATAACTTCCGAGGACAGTGCAGAAGGTGGTGGGGCTGCTCTCACTGGCAGAACCGACGGTTCTGCCGCTGCACTGATCCATCACGACCACGAGGACAGGGAGGATGTAATGTCTAACGTTTCCTCTGCCAGTGTTGATGGGGAGGCTATGCTTGAATTCAAGAAGCAAGAGCTGCGGTTTAGGCAGCAGGAGCTTGAATTCAGCATAGCCAAACTGAAAATCGACCAGGCAGAAAAACAAAAAGACAGGGATCACCAGTTGGAACTGGCCAAGCTTCAGTTCGCAAATGGGTCCAAGGGTCCTGGACATGGTTCTGGGGCTTCCTCTCATCCACGGTTTCCAAAAGATCTGCTCAGTGTGTATGAGGAACGAAATGACATTATGGACTGGTTAAATGCGTTTGAGTATGCATGCGAGGTTCAAGAGGTTGATAATGCGGATAAGATTGCATGGTTACTCAGCAGACTGCCCCATTCTGGTTGCAGTGCCATTATGGAAATGTCGAAGGCTGAGCGCGCTGATTTTGCAATGTTGAAGCAGACTCTCATTTTAAAGTTTGGGAAGACTCCGACCCAATATTTGAAAAGGTTTAGAGAGTATAAGAAAAAGGAAGGTGGTACTTGGGTGTCGTATGTAGCTGAGTCCCTGAAAAACTTAACTGGCTGGGTTGAAGGTTATAAGGTTTCTACCTTCGAAGGCATGATCAATCTGGTCATGCTGGAACACATTTTTGCTTCTTCTTCCCCGGAGCTTAAGCAGCATTTGGCCGATTCGAAGGAGATAGATCCTAAGAAGCTGGCCATTGCAGCAGACTTATGGGTGTCACATCGAGTGTCCCATAAGGACAAAACTCATCCTGATAAGCAGGAGGAAGGGAAAAAGTACAAGGATGTGGTGGGTGGGGAATCTGCTAAATCTTCTTCCCAAAAGGGCCACAAAAAGAAAAATAAGGGTAAGCCATACGAGAACTCACAGGGTAGCGGAGGTTCGCCTCCGAAACAGAACTCTGGTTATAATAAGCCTCCCTACGTAAACAGACCCAATGGGGCTTGTTTTTCTTGTGGAGCAACTGACCATGTGAAGGGGGATCCCCGTTGTAAGGTTAGACCTTTGGGGGTCCACTCCGCTAATCTGGCCTTCTCCTCCTACGAGGAAGAAGAGATTACAGGAGCATCCTTCTCCTCAGACTCGTTTCCCAGCGGGATCGAGGCTGAGGTAGTTTTAGTGTCCCTGGGTTCCTGGGAGCCTAAAGTCGCAGAGGCGTATGCTAGGATTCCGGATAATACCAAGCACTACTTTAAAGACAGTGTGCTGATCAATGGAGTGGATACTCCAGCTCTTAGGGATAGTGGGTGCAGTCGAACTGTAGTGGATTCTACCTTGGTAGACTCCGAGGAAGTTGCCAGAGCTCCTCTGATGCCCACTAAGTTGGCTGACGGCCCCCTCCGTATGTTTCCCGTGATCCCTGTTAATCTAACTTTAAATGGTACAGCAGTTAGGATTCCAGTGAGCATTCAGAGAAACGTCCCGGGAAAGGTCTTGTTGGGCAATGATCTCAGAGCTCTAGGGCTCGTAGGAGACACTGCCGAAAGACCCTACACACGGTCTCAAGCACGGGCAGCATTGGCCAAGTCCAATACGCCGCCCCAGCCGAAGGGGAAACCCAAGGCGAAAGGAGTCAACAAGTCCCGACGGGGGAAAGAGAATATTCCCCCGAGCTCGCCTACCACTGCGGTGGAGGGAGTTGGTCAATCGCCCGAGCCTGACGAGGAGGTGGCGATGCCTGAAGTGTTCGACCCCAACGACCATCCTGAACTAAAAGACTTGTTAGTTGAAGGAGGTCCTGATAGGGACGACTTCAGTAAGGGCCAACGTGAGTGCCCATCTCTGGAAGGCCTAAGGAGACAGGCCTGCTCCCAGCTTGAGGGTGAACCTCCTGGGAAGCATCGGATTTATTGGGAAGGTGGACTCCTGTACAGTGAGCCCACAGAGTCTACAGAAGGAGACCATAGGAGGTTGGTGGTTCCCCTTTCTGTTAGACCCTTCCTCCTGCAGTTGGCGCATGAAGTTCCCCTTGCTGGTCACCTTGGAATGAAGAGGACCAAGCAAAGGTTATCTATGCACTTCTACTGGCCCAAGATGGGGGTGCAAGTAGAAAGTCACTGCAGGAGTTGTGCCTCCTGCCAGTTGTCTGGTAAGGTTGGCGCGACAATCCAAGCTCCGTTGGTACCGCTCCCAGTTGTGGGGGTACCATTTGAAAGGGTAGGGATCGACATCGTTGGTCCCCTTGACCCGCAAACATCCTCAGGCAATAGGTTTATCCTGGTGCTGGTCGACCATGCAACCAGGTATCCTGAGGCCATCCCATTAAAGACTGTAACTGCCAAGTCAGTTGCAAAAGCTTTACTCGGCATATTTACTAGGGTTGGCTTCCCTAAAGAAGTTGTGTCAGATCGTGGCAGCAACTTTATGTCGAAGTATATGCAGGCTATGTGGAAAGAATGTGGGGTCACCTACAAGTTCTCTTCTGCATATCACCCCCAGACCAATGGTCTGGTGGAACGTTTCAACAGAACGTTAAAGAGCATGATTGGGGCTCTGGAGGAGCCCCAGAGAAGAAAATGGGATCTTCTCTTACCATGCTTGCTGTTTGCCTACAGAGAGGTACCACAGGAGGGTGTTGGCTTCAGCCCCTTCGAACTTCTGTTCGGTCATCCCGTACGGGGACCCTTAGCCATCGTCAAAGAGGGATGGGAGATGCCCACTCCCCCTGTTACTACCAATGTAGTTGACTATGTGCTAGGGCTCAGAAAACGGATGGTACTCCTGATGGGCTTGGCTAGTGAAAAGTTGAAGGCAGGACAAGCGCTGGTGAAACATTGGTACGACCAGAAAGCTTCCTTAATTCACTTTACCCCTGGTCAGCAAGTCCTGATCATGAACCCTATAAGGCCTCGCGCTTTACAGGACAAATGGTCAGGCCCTTACACAGTGGTGGAGCCCCTGGGTGAGGTGAACTATTTAGTGGACCTTGGAAGGCCTGGACAGGCTCCAAAAGTGTTCCACGTAAATAGGCTGAAGGCTTTCGTCCCAAGAGTTGAAATCGCAGCACTGCTACTGGCGTCAGACGTTGAGGAAGAGGAGTCAGAACCTCTTCCCGACCTGTTCCAAAGCGGTCCTTCAGATAGCTCCGTTGAGGGTGTCCGAGTGGCCCCTCACCTGACTTCTGATCAGCAGGCTGAGGTGAAAAGTTTGCTTAGGCAGTTTTCCCCCCTGTTTTCACAGTCGCCTTGTTTGACACCTTGGTGCAAACATAACATTGACACAGGAGACAGTGTACCTACCAAAAGTAGGGGATACAGGATGTCGGATAAAGTACGGTCTTATATTAAGACCGAGGTCAACAAGATGTTAGACCTTGGGGTGATTGAACCCTCTAGTAGTCCTTGGTCCAGTCCTGTGGTTTTGGTTCCAAAGGCAGGCACTTCTGAATTGAGGTTCTGCGTGGATTACAGGGCTCTGAATGCTGTCACCAAGACAGATGCACACCCCTTGCCTCGAACAGATGAGCTGGTGGATACCTTGGGTGCCTCCAAGTACCTCAGCACGTTTGACCTGACTGCGGGCTATTGGCAAATAGCTTTAGCAGAACATGCCAAGGAGAAGACAGCATTTTCAACTCCCGACGGGCTTTACCAATTCCGGGTAATGCCGTTCGGATTGAAGAATGCACCTGCCACTTTCCAGAGGCTTGTGAATCATGTGTTGAATGGGTTGGACGAATTCTGTCTTGCATATCTGGACGATATAGCAGTTTTCAGTGCCACCTGGGAAGACCATGTGAAACACCTCGGGATTGTGCTCCAGGCTCTTCAGAAAGCCCACTTGACCATAAAGGTGAGTAAATGCCAGATTGGACAAGGCTCAGTGGTTTACCTTGGGCATGAAGTAGGTGGAGGAAGGATACAGCCTCTCCCCAGTAAAGTACAAGCAGTACAAGACTGGCCTACCCCCACTACACAAACCCAAGTGAGAGCCTTCTTAGGACTCACGGGTTATTACCGCAATTTTATGGCAGACTATGGCACCATAGCTGCTCCTCTGACTGCCCTCACAACTCCGAAGAAACCCAAGAAGGTAACTTGGACTGACGAGTGTGAGAAGGCCTTCAATGGCTTGAAAGACTCCTTGTGCCAGGCCCCTGTGCTCAGGGCCCCTGATTATCAAAGACCTTTTATCGTGCAGACGGATGCCTCTGACACTGGGATAGGAGCTGTACTATCACAAGTAGATGAGAAGGGTAAGGAACACCCTATCGGTTTTATTAGTCGCCAGCTTAAGGACAGAGAGCTCAGATGGTCCACGGTAGAGAAAGAATGTTTCTCTGTTGTGTGGGCCCTAAGGAAGCTGCGGCCCTACCTCTATGGGACCCACTTCACTGTGCAGACTGACCATAAGCCGTTAAAGTGGCTAATGAACATGAAGGGGGAGAATCCAAAGTTGCTTAGGTGGTCCATAAGTCTACAAGGCTTCGACTTCACTATTGAGCATAGGCCAGGTGTCCAACATAGCAATGCTGATGGGTTGTCCAGAATGTTTTACCGACCTGAACAAGAGACTCATCCAGGGGTGGATTAGTTCCCCCTGTCCATAGTCTGGGAGGGGCGAGTGTTAGGAAAGATTTCGTTATTGTAGGGAACTTTCCTTCCATGTGGCAACCCCTAAACTTTTTGCTATTGTTTTCAACCTGTTTTCTTGACTTTGCCAGAGAAGTGCAGCCTTCTGCCGTACTCCTCTGGGCTTTCGCTCCTTTCTTACGGGGAAACTGACATGCCCTTAAGACAGTCAGTACCGGGGAACGCTGTTTCCCGTAGTTTCTTTTATCGTGTCGCCATTTTAGTGCAACACGACACAAGAGGGCACTGTAAGCTAAGTTACAGCTCTCTTGGGTCTCTAGCCTTCTACAGACCCTAGACACTCTTGTAGGATGGTTTTTGGATCGGTGCAAGTCATTCAGGGACTGGGCTGGTGGCAGCGATCATTTGGTTTATTTTGAGCTCCTTTTGCCGTTCTGAGCACCTTTTTGCCGCGAACACAAAAGGGTGGCCCGGCTACCCAAAATGGCCGGACCACGAGGCTCCTTTGTCTCGTCCACTGTCCGTCTTGCTCCCTTTACCTTCCCCCGGGTCAGGCGACCCGGGGCCTTCCTTATTTGGGCATGTAGTTTCCCGCGAAACACGGTTGCTTTCGCGGGCTTCTACATGTCGTTTGAGTGCCCCCAGGATGTGGGCTGGGCTGTCTGGTCCCAATACACATCCTGGGTGCCAGAGAGTCTAGGGTGGTGTGAATGCCTGGGACCACTGTGGTCCGTGATTGGTCCACGTATGGTATGTGTGTTGATGAGCGGATCTCCCATTGGCTCCCCTCCGTTTTGGCGCGAAGGGAACCGTGGATAAGAGGGAGCTGGAAACACCACTACCAAGTCGATCTCCTGAGTTCTTACGAACCCAGGGATACAGGAGCCAAGTATCCTGCGAACACGAGGCTGGACCGAGGAATCGCTGGTGACCCCCTGAAGAACTTCTGCTCCTCATTACTGTCGTCCGGTGAAGCCCTTTCCACCTAAGATCGAACAAGAAGGCCTGTACTGGCGCTTCGACCTATTGGAATAGCAGGACCAGCTATTCCCGGCACCTTCATCAACTCCTGCCGTAAGCCTTCGGAAGTGTCTCTGGGCCATCCAGTTGACTGACCAGCTTACTAAGGAGTCCTGCTCTGTAATCGCCGACAGGTTGGGTGGTATTCTGAGTCCGGGGCACGCTCACACGCTTCGTTTGCTTAGCAACCCTAAGCTAGAGGTGAACGGTGCTCGTTTGGCTTGAATACCCCCGGCCGTTCCGTTGCCCTGCCGTGGCGACAAAACTGTGCAGGATTCTTCGATCGGGACGTCTTTTTACTCTGCACGACGACGAGACGTTCCCTGCTCTTCAGAACCTGCCAGAAGCTGCATCTATCGAGGAGAAGCTCGGGCCTGCTTGCTTCGGGGACCGGTGAGTAGATTAGCTAGGATCTGGTCGCCCTCCTGCAGTGCCCCTTGCTTTTCCCCGCTGTAAATACAGCACCCCTTGTCCGTACTCGCGCCCTACTTCTGCCTCACAGTGGAGGCTGCGCTAGAGTCGCGGACCGTGTTCTCCTTCATTAGGGCACCCTACAGAGCTGTCCAACGTCCTCCGAAGAGCTTCACCTTCTGCCCATTGGCACCGGCGTGTGCAGGTACTTTTGAGCGCTAGGCTCCACTCTTCGTAGGGATTGGACTACCATCTAGTTAGGGGCCTCAGAAGGCGGACATATCACCCGCATTGGTTCGCACTGCCTGTTTTCCTTCCCCTGCAGGTGGATAACATATTTCGTGCTGCTAATGCTGTGAAACTGTGTATTCTGTATATATATTGGGTGGATAGTGTATGTGTTGGTTTAATATCGTTGTATATTGCTGCTTTTACTGTGGTTATTAGTTTCAAGGCCTTATAATAAATGTGTATCTATTTTTGATATAAACAACTGTTTGGAGTAGTTTGTAAGCGCTCTTGCTTTGTGTGCTCACTGCGGGCTTTCAGTCACCCTCACCCCTCTTGAGACCTAGTCTTGACCGCCGCGATCGCTACCTTGATTGGTCTGGCTTGTCCAGAGGTTACCCTGTTCCAAGTAATTAGGTTGGCCTTCTGAACTTCTGCGCCACCAGGACAGAGTTCAGAAATCCGTCTTAACAAATTGGTGTACAGCGGTGGGATACGACTGAGGGTATCCAGTGTTGCGAACGAGCTAAGGCGTTTTCAGGTTATTCCAACCAGGACACGCAGTAAAGTATTGAATATAACGTTAAAAAGGCCATAGTCCTATCAACAGTATGGAAACGAATACTTTATTAACCTTAAATGCTTCGAAATCTGAAACATTGAAGAAGATGTGTGCGGAGAGAGGGGTTTCCTCTCAAGGCACGAAATTGGAAATGATCCAGAGAATCGTGGCGTGGCAAGAAGCGCAGCTTGACGCTATAACTTCCGAGGACAGTGCAGAAGGTGGTGGGGCTGCTCTCACTGGCAGAACCGACGGTTCTGCCGCTGCACTGATCCATCACGACCACGAGGACAGGGAGGATGTAATGTCTAACGTTTCCTCTGCCAGTGTTGATGGGGAGGCTATGCTTGAATTCAAGAAGCAAGAGCTGCGGTTTAGGCAGCAGGAGCTTGAATTCAGCATAGCCAAACTGAAAATCGACCAGGCAGAAAAACAAAAAGACAGGGATCACCAGTTGGAACTGGCCAAGCTTCAGTTCGCAAATGGGTCCAAGGGTCCTGGACATGGTTCTGGGGCTTCCTCTCATCCACGGTTTCCAAAAGATCTGCTCAGTGTGTATGAGGAACGAAATGACATTATGGACTGGTTAAATGCGTTTGAGTATGCATGCGAGGTTCAAGAGGTTGATAATGCGGATAAGATTGCATGGTTACTCAGCAGACTGCCCCATTCTGGTTGCAGTGCCATTATGGAAATGTCGAAGGCTGAGCGCGCTGATTTTGCAATGTTGAAGCAGACTCTCATTTTAAAGTTTGGGAAGACTCCGACCCAATATTTGAAAAGGTTTAGAGAGTATAAGAAAAAGGAAGGTGGTACTTGGGTGTCGTATGTAGCTGAGTCCCTGAAAAACTTAACTGGCTGGGTTGAAGGTTATAAGGTTTCTACCTTCGAAGGCATGATCAATCTGGTCATGCTGGAACACATTTTTGCTTCTTCTTCCCCGGAGCTTAAGCAGCATTTGGCCGATTCGAAGGAGATAGATCCTAAGAAGCTGGCCATTGCAGCAGACTTATGGGTGTCACATCGAGTGTCCCATAAGGACAAAACTCATCCTGATAAGCAGGAGGAAGGGAAAAAGTACAAGGATGTGGTGGGTGGGGAATCTGCTAAATCTTCTTCCCAAAAGGGCCACAAAAAGAAAAATAAGGGTAAGCCATACGAGAACTCACAGGGTAGCGGAGGTTCGCCTCCGAAACAGAACTCTGGTTATAATAAGCCTCCCTACGTAAACAGACCCAAGAAATCCGTCTTAACAATACCAAACCAGAGATCCTTCCAATAGCATGAGATGTGATATCTCAATGCTTCTAATACCAAACCTGAGATCCTTCCTATAACATGAGATGTGATATCCAAATCCTTCCCCTTCCAAACCTGAGACCCTCCCTTTAGCATGAGATGTGATATCCAACTCCTTCCCATTCGAATCCTGAGACCCTTCCGATAGCAGAGATGTGATATCTCAATGCTTATACCAAACCTGAGACCCTTCCTATGGCATGAGATGTCAAATACAACTCCTTCCGATTCCAATGCTGAGACCCTTCCTAAAGCATGAGATGGGATATCTCAATGCTTATACCAAACCTGAGACCCTTCCTATAGCATGAGAAGTGGTATCCAACTCCTTCCGATTCCAATCCTGAGACCCTTCCTATAGCAGGAGATGTGATATCACAATGCTTCTAATACCAAACCTGAGATCCTTCCTATAACATGAGATGTGTATCCAACTCCTTCCCATTCCAAACCTGAGACCCTTCCTATAGCATGAGATGTGATATCTTAATGCTTCTAAAACCAAACCTGAGAACCATCCAATAACATATGTGAAATCCAAATCCTTCCCTTTCCAAACCTGAGACCCTTCAGATAGCATGTGGTGTGATATCTCAATGCTTCTAAAACCAAACATGAGAACCATCCTATAACATGAGATGTGAAATCCAAATCCTTACCTTTCCAAACCTGAGACCCTTCCTATAGCTTGAGATGTGCTATCAAACTCCTTCCCATTCCAATCCTGTGATAGCTTGAGATGTGATATCCAACTCCTTCCCATTCCAATCCTGAGACCCTTCCTATACCATGAGATGTGATATCTCAATGCTTCTAATACCAAATCTGAGACCCGTCCTAAAACATGAGATGTGAGATCCAAATCCTTCCCCTTCCAAACCTGAGACCCTTCCTATAGCTTGAGATGTGATATCAAACTCCTTCCCATTCCAATCCTGAGATAGCTTGAGATGTGATATCCAACTCCTTCCCATTCCAATCCTGAGACCCTTCCGATAGCATGAAATGTGATATCTCAATGCTTCTAATATCAAAACTGAGACCCTCCCTATAGCATGAGATGTGATATCTCAATGCTTATACCAAACCTGACACCCTTCCTATGGCATGAGATGTGATATCCAACTCCTTCCCATTCCAATCCTGAGACCCTTCCTATAGCATGAGATGGGATATCTCAATGCTTATGCCAAACCCGAGACCCTTCCTATAGCATGAGAAGTGGTATCCAACTCCTTCCGATTCCAATCCTGAGACCCTTCCTATAGCATGAGATGTGATATCTCAATGCTTCTAATACCAAACCTGAGATCCTTCCTATAACATGAGATGTGATATCCAACTCCTTCCCATTCCAAACCTGAGACCCTTCCGATAGCATGAGATGTGATATCAAACTCCTTCCCATTCCAATCCTGAGATAGCTTGAGATGTGATATCCAACTCCTTCCCATTCCAATCCTGAGACCCTTCCTATACCATGAGATGTGATTTCTCAATGCTTCTAATACCAAACCTGACACCCGTCCTAAAACATGAGATGTGAGATCCAAATCCTTCCCCTTCCAAACCTGAGATCTTTCCTTTAGCATGAGATGTGATATCCAACTCCATCCCATTCCAATCCTGAGACCCTTCCTATAGCATGATATGTGATATCACAATGCTTCTAATACCAAACCTGAGATCCTTCCTATAACATGAGATGTGTATCCAACTCCTTCCCATTCCAAACCTGAGACCCTTCCTATAGCATGAGATGTGATATCTTAATGCTTCTAAAACCAAACCTGACAACCATCCAATAACATATGTAAAATCCAAATCCTTCCCTTTCCAAACCTGAGACCCTTCAGATAGCATGTGGTGTGATATCTCAATGCTTCTAAAACCAAACATGAGAACCATCCTATAACATGAGATGTGAAATCCAAATCCTTACCTTTCCAAACCTGAGACCCTTCCTATAGCTTGAGATGTGCTATCAAACTCCTTCCCATTCCAATCCTGTGATAGCTTGAGATGTGATATCCAACTCCTTCCCATTCCAATCCTGAGACCCTTCCTATACCATGAGATGTGATATCTCAATGCTTCTAATACCAAATCTGAGACCCGTCCTAAAACATGAGATGTGAGATCCAAATCCTTCCCCTTCCAAACCTGAGACCCTTCCTATAGCTTGAGATGTGATATCAAACTCCTTCCCATTCCAATCCTGAGATAGCTTGAGATGTGATATCCAACTCCTTCCCATTCCAATCCTGAGACCCTTCCGATAGCATGAAATGTGATATCTCAATGCTTCTAATATCAAAACTGAGACCCTCCCTATAGCATGAGATGTGATATCTCAATGCTTATACCAAACCTGAGACCCTTCCTATGGCATGAGATGTGATATTCCAACTCCTTCCCATTCCAATCCTGAGACCCTTCCTATAGCATGAGATGGGATATCTCAATGCTTATACCAAACCCGAGACCCTTCCTATAGCATGAGAAGTGGTATCCAACTCCTTCCGATTCCAATCCTGAGACCCTTCCTATAGCATGAGATGTGATATCTCAATGCTTCTAATACCAAACCTGAGATCCTTCCTATAACATGAGATGTGATATCCAACTCCTTCCCATTCCAAACCTGAGACCCTTCCGATAGCATGAGATGTGATATCAAACTCCTTCCCATTCCAATCCTGAGATAGCTTGAGATGTGATATCCAACTCCTTCCCATTCCAATCCTGAGACCCTTCCTATACCATGAGATGTGATTTCTCAATGCTTCTAATACCAAACCTGACACCCGTCCTAAAACATGAGATGTGAGATCCAAATCCTTCCCCTTCCAAACCTGAGATCTTTCCTTTAGCATGAGATGTGATATCCAACTCCGTCCCATTCCAATCCTGAGACCCTTCCTATAGCATGATATGTGATATCACAATGCTTCTAATACCAAACCTGAGATCCTTCCTATAACATGAGATGTGTATCCAAATCCTTCCCTTTCCAAAGCTGAGACCCTTCCTATAGCTTGAGATGTGATATCAAACTCCTTCCCATTCCAATACTGAGATAGCTTGAGATGTGATATCCAACTCCTTCCCATTCCAATCCTGAGACCCTTCCGATAGCATGAAATGTGATATCTCAAAGCTTCTAATACCAAACCGGAGACCCGTCCTAAAACATGAGATGTGAGATCCAAATCCTTCCCATTCCTATCCTGAGACCCTTCCGATAGCAGAGATGTGATATCTCAATGCTTATACCAAACCTGAGACCCTTCCTATGGCATGAGATGTGATATCTCAATGCTTTTATCAAACTTGAGTCCCTTCCTTTAGCATGAGATGTGATATCCAACTCCTTCCCATTCCAAACCTGAGACCCTTCCTTTAGCATGAGATGTGATATACAAATCCTTCGAATTCCAAACCTGGGACCCGTCCTATAGCATGAGATGTGATATCTCAATGTTTCTAATAAAAAACCTGAGACCCTTCCTATAGCAAGAGATGTGATATCCAAATCCTTCCCATTCCAATCCTGAGACCCTTCCTATAACATGAGATGTGATATCCAACTCCTTCCCATTCCAACCTGAGACCCTTCCTATAGCATGAGAAGGGATATCCAACTCCTTCCCATTCCAATCCTGAAACCCTTCCTATAGCATGAGATGTGATATCTCAATGTTTCTAATAAAAAACCTGAGACCCTTCCTATAGCAAGAGATGTGACATCCAAATCTTTCCCATTCCAATCCTGAGATCCTTCCTATTGGATGAGATGTGATATCCAACTCCTTCCCATTCCAATCCTGAGACCCTTCCTATACCATGAGATGTGATATCTCAATGCTTCTACCAAAACTGAGACCCTTCCTTTAGCATGAGATGTGATATCCAACTCCTTCCCATTCCAATCCTGAGACCCTTCCTATAGCATGAGATGTGATATCTCAATGCCTCTAATACCAAACCTGGAATTCTTCCTATAACATGAGATGTGATATCTCAATGCTTCTAATACCAAACCTGAGACCCTCCCTTTAGCATGAGATGTGATATCCGACTCCTTCCCATTCCAATCCTGAGACCCTTCTGATAGCATGAGATGTGATATCTCAATGCCTCTAATACCAAACCTGAGATTCTTCCTATAACATGAGATGTGATATCTCAATGCTTCTAATACCAAACCTGAGACCCTCCCTTTAGCATGAGATGTGATATCCGACTCCTTCCCATTCCAATCCTGAGACCCTTCTGATAGCATGAGATGTGATATCTCAATGCCTATAATACCAAACCTGAGATCCTTCCGATAGCATGAGATGTGATATCTCAATGCTTCTAATACCAAACCTGAGATCCTTCCTATAACATGAGATGTGTATCCAAATCCTTCCCTTTCCAAAGCTGAGACCCTTCCTATAGCTTGAGATGTGATATCAAACTCCTTCCCATTCCAATACTGAGATAGCTTGAGATGTGATATCCAACTCCTTCCCATTCCAATCCTGAGACCCTTCCGATAGCATGAAATGTGATATCTCAAAGCTTCTAATACCAAACCGGAGACCCGTCCTAAAACATGAGATGTGAGATCCAAATCCTTCCCATTCCTATCCTGAGACCCTTCCGATAGCAGAGATGTGATATCTCAATGCTTATACCAAACCTGAGACCCTTCCTATGGCATGAGATGTGATATCTCAATGCTTTTATCAAACTTGAGTCCCTTCCTTTAGCATGAGATGTGATATCCAACTCCTTCCCATTCCAAACCTGAGACCCTTCCTTTAGCATGAGATGTGATATCCAAATCCTTCGAATTCCAAACCTGGGACCCGTCCTATAGCATGAGATGTGATATCTCAATGTTTCTAATAAAAAACCTGAGACCCTTCCTATAGCAAGAGATGTGATATCCAAATCCTTCCCATTCCAATCCTGAGACCCTTCCTATAACATGAGATTTGATATCCAACTCCTTCCCATTCCAACCTGAGACCCTTCCTATAGCATGAGAAGGGATATCCAACTCCTTCCCATTCTAATCCTGAGACCCTTCCTATACCATGAGATGTGATATCTCAATGCTTCTACCAAAACTGAGACCCTTCCTTTAGCATGAGATGTGATATCCAACTCCTTCCCATTCCAATCCTGAGACCCTTCCTATAGCATGAGATGTGATATCTCAATGCCTCTAATACCAAATCTGGAATTCTTCCTATAACATGAGATGTGATATCTCAATGCTTCTAATACCAAACCTGAGACCCTCCCTTTAGCATGAGATGTGATATCCGACTCCTTCCCATTCCAATCCTGAGACCCTTCTGATAGCATGAGATGTGATATCTCAATGCCTCTAATACCAAACCTGAGATTCTTCCTATAACATGAGATGTGATATCTCAATGCTTCTAATACCAAACCTGAGACCCTCCCTTTAGCATGAGATGTGATATCCGACTCCTTCCCATTCCAATCCTGAGACCCTTCTGATAGCATGAGATGTGATATCTCAATGCCTATAATACCAAACCTGAGATCCTTCCGATAGCATGAGATGTGATATCTCAATGCTTCTAATACCAAACCTGAGATCCTTCCTATAACATGAGATGTGATATCCAAATCCTTCCCCTTCCAAACCTGAGACCCTCCCTTTAGCATGAGATGTGATATCCAACTCCTTCCCATTCCAATCCTGAGACCCTTCCGATAGCAGAGATGTGATATCTCAATGCTTATACCAAACCTGAGACCCTTCCTATGGAATGAGATGTCAAATACAACTCCTTCCGATTCCAATGCTGAGACCCTTCCTATAGCATAAGATGGGATATCTCAATGCTTATACCAAACCTGAGACCCTTCCTATAGCATGAGAAGTGGTATCCAACTCCTTCCGATTCCAATCCTGAGACCCTTCCTATAGCATGAGATGTGATATCTCAATGCTTCTAATACCAAACCTGAGATCCTTCCTATAACATGAGATGTGATATCCAACTCCTTCCCATTCCAAACCTGAGACCCTTCCTTTAGCATGAGATGTGATATCCAAATCCTTCGAATTCCAAACCTGGGACCCGTCCTATAGCATGAGATGTGATATCTCAATGTTTCTAATAAAAAACCTGAGACCCTTCCTATAGCAAGAGATGTGATATCCAAATCCTTCCCATTCCAATCCTGAGACCCTTCCTATAACATGAGATTTGATATCCAACTCCTTCCCATTCCAACCTGAGACCCTTCCTATAGCATGAGAAGGGATATCCAACTCCTTCCCATTCCAATCCTGAAACCCTTCCTATAGCATGAGATGTGATATCTCAATGTTTCTAATAAAAAACCTGAGACCCTTCCTATAGCAAGAGATGTGACATCCAAATCTTTCCCATTCCAATCCTGAGATCCTTCCTATTGGATGAGATGTGATATCCAACTCCTTCCCATTCCAATCCTGAGACCCTTCCTATACCATGAGATGTGATATCTCAATGCTTCTACCAAAACTGAGACCCTTCCTTTAGCATGAGATGTGATATCCAACTCCTTCCCATTCCAATCCTGAGACCCTTCCTATAGCATGAGATGTGATATCTCAATGCCTCTAATACCAAATCTGGAATTCTTCCTATAACATGAGATGTGATATCTCAATGCTTCTAATACCAAACCTGAGACCCTCCCTTTAGCATGAGATGTGATATCCGACTCCTTCCCATTCCAATCCTGAGACCCTTCTGATAGCATGAGATGTGATATCTCAATGCCTCTAATACCAAACCTGAGATTCTTCCTATAACATGAGATGTGATATCTCAATGCTTCTAATACCAAACCTGAGACCCTCCCTTTAGCATGAGATGTGATATCCGACTCCTTCCCATTCCAATCCTGAGACCCTTCTGATAGCATGAGATGTGATATCTCAATGCCTATAATACCAAACCTGAGATCCTTCCGATAGCATGAGATGTGATATCTCAATGCTTCTAATACCAAACCTGAGATCCTTCCTATAACATGAGATGTGATATCCAAATCCTTCCCCTTCCAAACCTGAGACCCTCCCTTTAGCATGAGATGTGATATCCAACTCCTTCCCATTCCAATCCTGAGACCCTTCCGATAGCAGAGATGTGATATCTCAATGCTTATACCAAACCTGAGACCCTTCCTATGGAATGAGATGTCAAATACAACTCCTTCCGATTCCAATGCTGAGACCCTTCCTATAGCATAAGATGGGATATCTCAATGCTTATACCAAACCTGAGACCCTTCCTATAGCATGAGAAGTGGTATCCAACTCCTTCCGATTCCAATCCTGAGACCCTTCCTATAGCATGAGATGTGATATCTCAATGCTTCTAATACCAAACCTGAGATCCTTCCTATAACATGAGATGTGATATCCAACTCCTTCCCATTCCAAACCTGAGACCCTTCCTATAGCATGAGAAGTGGTATCCAACTCCTTCCGATTCCAATCCTGAGACCCTTCCTATAGCAGGAGATGTGATATCACAATGCTTCTAATACCAAACCTGAGATCCTTCCTATAACATGAGATGTGTATCCAACTCCTTCCCATTCCAAACCTGAGACCCTTCCTATAGCATGAGATGTGATATCTTAATGCTTCTAAAACCAAACCTGAGAACCATCCAATAACATATGTGAAATCCAAATCCTTCCCTTTCCAAACCTGAGACCCTTCAGATAGCATGTGGTGTGATATCTCAATGCTTCTAAAACCAAACATGAGAACCATCCTATAACATGAGATGTGAAATCCAAATCCTTACCTTTCCAAACCTGAGACCCTTCCTATAGCTTGAGATGTGCTATCAAACTCCTTCCCATTCCAATCCTGTGATAGCTTGAGATGTGATATCCAACTCCTTCCCATTCCAATCCTGAGACCCTTCCTATACCATGAGATGTGATATCTCAATGCTTCTAATACCAAATCTGAGACCCGTCCTAAAACATGAGATGTGAGATCCAAATCCTTCCCCTTCCAAACCTGAGACCCTTCCTATAGCTTGAGATGTGATATCAAACTCCTTCCCATTCCAATCCTGAGATAGCTTGAGATGTGATATCCAACTCCTTCCCATTCCAATCCTGAGACCCTTCCGATAGCATGAAATGTGATATCTCAATGCTTCTAATATCAAAACTGAGACCCTCCCTATAGCATGAGATGTGATATCTCAATGCTTATACCAAACCTGACACCCTTCCTATGGCATGAGATGTGATATCCAACTCCTTCCCATTCCAATCCTGAGACCCTTCCTATAGCATGAGATGGGATATCTCAATGCTTATGCCAAACCCGAGACCCTTCCTATAGCATGAGAAGTGGTATCCAACTCCTTCCGATTCCAATCCTGAGACCCTTCCTATAGCATGAGATGTGATATCTCAATGCTTCTAATACCAAACCTGAGATCCTTCCTATAACATGAGATGTGATATCCAACTCCTTCCCATTCCAAACCTGAGACCCTTCCGATAGCATGAGATGTGATATCAAACTCCTTCCCATTCCAATCCTGAGATAGCTTGAGATGTGATATCCAACTCCTTCCCATTCCAATCCTGAGACCCTTCCTATACCATGAGATGTGATTTCTCAATGCTTCTAATACCAAACCTGACACCCGTCCTAAAACATGAGATGTGAGATCCAAATCCTTCCCCTTCCAAACCTGAGATCTTTCCTTTAGCATGAGATGTGATATCCAACTCCATCCCATTCCAATCCTGAGACCCTTCCTATAGCATGATATGTGATATCACAATGCTTCTAATACCAAACCTGAGATCCTTCCTATAACATGAGATGTGTATCCAACTCCTTCCCATTCCAAACCTGAGACCCTTCCTATAGCATGAGATGTGATATCTTAATGCTTCTAAAACCAAACCTGACAACCATCCAATAACATATGTAAAATCCAAATCCTTCCCTTTCCAAACCTGAGACCCTTCAGATAGCATGTGGTGTGATATCTCAATGCTTCTAAAACCAAACATGAGAACCATCCTATAACATGAGATGTGAAATCCAAATCCTTACCTTTCCAAACCTGAGACCCTTCCTATAGCTTGAGATGTGCTATCAAACTCCTTCCCATTCCAATCCTGTGATAGCTTGAGATGTGATATCCAACTCCTTCCCATTCCAATCCTGAGACCCTTCCTATACCATGAGATGTGATATCTCAATGCTTCTAATACCAAATCTGAGACCCGTCCTAAAACATGAGATGTGAGATCCAAATCCTTCCCCTTCCAAACCTGAGACCCTTCCTATAGCTTGAGATGTGATATCAAACTCCTTCCCATTCCAATCCTGAGATAGCTTGAGATGTGATATCCAACTCCTTCCCATTCCAATCCTGAGACCCTTCCGATAGCATGAAATGTGATATCTCAATGCTTCTAATATCAAAACTGAGACCCTCCCTATAGCATGAGATGTGATATCTCAATGCTTATACCAAACCTGAGACCCTTCCTATGGCATGAGATGTGATATTCCAACTCCTTCCCATTCCAATCCTGAGACCCTTCCTATAGCATGAGATGGGATATCTCAATGCTTATACCAAACCCGAGACCCTTCCTATAGCATGAGAAGTGGTATCCAACTCCTTCCGATTCCAATCCTGAGACCCTTCCTATAGCATGAGATGTGATATCTCAATGCTTCTAATACCAAACCTGAGATCCTTCCTATAACATGAGATGTGATATCCAACTCCTTCCCATTCCAAACCTGAGACCCTTCCGATAGCATGAGATGTGATATCAAACTCCTTCCCATTCCAATCCTGAGATAGCTTGAGATGTGATATCCAACTCCTTCCCATTCCAATCCTGAGACCCTTCCTATACCATGAGATGTGATTTCTCAATGCTTCTAATACCAAACCTGACACCCGTCCTAAAACATGAGATGTGAGATCCAAATCCTTCCCCTTCCAAACCTGAGATCTTTCCTTTAGCATGAGATGTGATATCCAACTCCGTCCCATTCCAATCCTGAGACCCTTCCTATAGCATGATATGTGATATCACAATGCTTCTAATACCAAACCTGAGATCCTTCCTATAACATGAGATGTGTATCCAAATCCTTCCCTTTCCAAAGCTGAGACCCTTCCTATAGCTTGAGATGTGATATCAAACTCCTTCCCATTCCAATACTGAGATAGCTTGAGATGTGATATCCAACTCCTTCCCATTCCAATCCTGAGACCCTTCCGATAGCATGAAATGTGATATCTCAAAGCTTCTAATACCAAACCGGAGACCCGTCCTAAAACATGAGATGTGAGATCCAAATCCTTCCCATTCCTATCCTGAGACCCTTCCGATAGCAGAGATGTGATATCTCAATGCTTATACCAAACCTGAGACCCTTCCTATGGCATGAGATGTGATATCTCAATGCTTTTATCAAACTTGAGTCCCTTCCTTTAGCATGAGATGTGATATCCAACTCCTTCCCATTCCAAACCTGAGACCCTTCCTTTAGCATGAGATGTGATATCCAAATCCTTCGAATTCCAAACCTGGGACCCGTCCTATAGCATGAGATGTGATATCTCAATGTTTCTAATAAAAAACCTGAGACCCTTCCTATAGCAAGAGATGTGATATCCAAATCCTTCCCATTCCAATCCTGAGACCCTTCCTATAACATGAGATGTGATATCCAACTCCTTCCCATTCCAACCTGAGACCCTTCCTATAGCATGAGAAGGGATATCCAACTCCTTCCCATTCCAATCCTGAAACCCTTCCTATAGCATGAGATGTGATATCTCAATGTTTCTAATAAAAAACCTGAGACCCTTCCTATAGCAAGAGATGTGACATCCAAATCTTTCCCATTCCAATCCTGAGATCCTTCCTATTGGATGAGATGTGATATCCAACTCCTTCCCATTCCAATCCTGAGACCCTTCCTATACCATGAGATGTGATATCTCAATGCTTCTACCAAAACTGAGACCCTTCCTTTAGCATGAGATGTGATATCCAACTCCTTCCCATTCCAATCCTGAGACCCTTCCTATAGCATGAGATGTGATATCTCAATGCCTCTAATACCAAACCTGGAATTCTTCCTATAACATGAGATGTGATATCTCAATGCTTCTAATACCAAACCTGAGACCCTCCCTTTAGCATGAGATGTGATATCCGACTCCTTCCCATTCCAATCCTGAGACCCTTCTGATAGCATGAGATGTGATATCTCAATGCCTCTAATACCAAACCTGAGATTCTTCCTATAACATGAGATGTGATATCTCAATGCTTCTAATACCAAACCTGAGACCCTCCCTTTAGCATGAGATGTGATATCCGACTCCTTCCCATTCCAATCCTGAGACCCTTCTGATAGCATGAGATGTGATATCTCAATGCCTATAATACCAAACCTGAGATCCTTCCGATAGCATGAGATGTGATATCTCAATGCTTCTAATACCAAACCTGAGATCCTTCCTATAACATGAGATGTGTATCCAAATCCTTCCCTTTCCAAAGCTGAGACCCTTCCTATAGCTTGAGATGTGATATCAAACTCCTTCCCATTCCAATACTGAGATAGCTTGAGATGTGATATCCAACTCCTTCCCATTCCAATCCTGAGACCCTTCCGATAGCATGAAATGTGATATCTCAAAGCTTCTAATACCAAACCGGAGACCCGTCCTAAAACATGAGATGTGAGATCCAAATCCTTCCCATTCCTATCCTGAGACCCTTCCGATAGCAGAGATGTGATATCTCAATGCTTATACCAAACCTGAGACCCTTCCTATGGCATGAGATGTGATATCTCAATGCTTTTATCAAACTTGAGTCCCTTCCTTTAGCATGAGATGTGATATCCAACTCCTTCCCATTCCAAACCTGAGACCCTTCCTTTAGCATGAGATGTGATATCCAAATCCTTCGAATTCCAAACCTGGGACCCGTCCTATAGCATGAGATGTGATATCTCAATGTTTCTAATAAAAAACCTGAGACCCTTCCTATAGCAAGAGATGTGATATCCAAATCCTTCCCATTCCAATCCTGAGACCCTTCCTATAACATGAGATTTGATATCCAACTCCTTCCCATTCCAACCTGAGACCCTTCCTATAGCATGAGAAGGGATATCCAACTCCTTCCCATTCCAATCCTGAAACCCTTCCTATAGCATGAGATGTGATATCTCAATGTTTCTAATAAAAAACCTGAGACCCTTCCTATAGCAAGAGATGTGACATCCAAATCTTTCCCATTCCAATCCTGAGATCCTTCCTATTGGATGAGATGTGATATCCAACTCCTTCCCATTCCAATCCTGAGACCCTTCCTATACCATGAGATGTGATATCTCAATGCTTCTACCAAAACTGAGACCCTTCCTTTAGCATGAGATGTGATATCCAACTCCTTCCCATTCCAATCCTGAGACCCTTCCTATAGCATGAGATGTGATATCTCAATGCCTCTAATACCAAATCTGGAATTCTTCCTATAACATGAGATGTGATATCTCAATGCTTCTAATACCAAACCTGAGACCCTCCCTTTAGCATGAGATGTGATATCCGACTCCTTCCCATTCCAATCCTGAGACCCTTCTGATAGCATGAGATGTGATATCTCAATGCCTCTAATACCAAACCTGAGATTCTTCCTATAACATGAGATGTGATATCTCAATGCTTCTAATACCAAACCTGAGACCCTCCCTTTAGCATGAGATGTGATATCCGACTCCTTCCCATTCCAATCCTGAGACCCTTCTGATAGCATGAGATGTGATATCTCAATGCCTATAATACCAAACCTGAGATCCTTCCGATAGCATGAGATGTGATATCTCAATGCTTCTAATACCAAACCTGAGATCCTTCCTATAACATGAGATGTGATATCCAAATCCTTCCCCTTCCAAACCTGAGACCCTCCCTTTAGCATGAGATGTGATATCCAACTCCTTCCCATTCCAATCCTGAGACCCTTCCGATAGCAGAGATGTGATATCTCAATGCTTATACCAAACCTGAGACCCTTCCTATGGAATGAGATGTCAAATACAACTCCTTCCGATTCCAATACTGAGACCCTTCCTATAGCATAAGATGGGATATCTCAATGCTTATACCAAACCTGAGACCCTTCCTATAGCATGAGAAGTGGTATCCAACTCCTTCCGATTCCAATCCTGAGACCCTTCCTATAGCATGAGATGTGATATCTCAATGCTTCTAATACCAAACCTGAGATCCTTCCTATAACATGAGATGTGATATCCAACTCCTTCCCATTCCAAACCTGAGACCCTTCCGATAGCATGAGATGTGATATCAAACTCCTTCCCATTCCAATCCTGAGATAGCTTGAGATGTGATATCCAACTCCTTCCCATTCCAATCCTGAGACCCTTCCTATACCATGAGATGTGATATCTCAATGCTTCTAATACCAAACCTGACACCCGTCCTAAAACATGAGATGTGAGATCCAAATCCTTCCACTTCCAAACCTGAGATCTTTCCTTTAGCATGAGATGTGATATCCAACTCTGTCCCATTCCAATCCTGAGACCCTTCCTATAGCATGATATGTGATATCACAATGCTTCTAATACCAAACCTGAGATCCTTCCTATAACATGAGATGTGTATCCAACTCCTTCCCATTCCAAACCTGAGACCCTTCCTATAGCATGAGATGTGATATCTTAATGCTTCTAAAACCAAACCTGAGAACCATCCAATAACATATGTGAAATCCAAATCCTTCCCTTTCCAAACCTGAGACCCTTCAGATAGCATGTGGTGTGATATCTCAATGCTTCTAAAACCAAACATGAGAACCATCCTATAACATGAGATGTGAAATCCAATTCCTTCCCTTTCCAAACCTGAGACCCTTCCTATAGCTTGAGATGTGCTATCAAACTCCTTCCCATTCCAATCCTGTGATAGCTTGAGATGTGATATCCAACTCCTTCCCATTCCAATCCTGAGACCCTTCCTAAACCATGAGATGTGATATCTCAATGCTTCTAATACCAAACCTGAGACCCCTCCTAAAACATGAGATGTGAGATCCAAATCCTTCCCCTTCCAAACCTGAGACCCTTCCTATAGCTTGAGATGTGATATCAAACTCCTTCCCATTCCATCCTGAGATAGCTTGAGATGTGATATCCAACTCCTTCCCATTCCAATCCTGAGACCCTTCCGATAGCATGAAATGTGATATCTCAATGCTTC
Source organism: Ambystoma mexicanum (assembly GCF_040938575.1). Lineage (NCBI taxonomy): Eukaryota > Metazoa > Chordata > Amphibia > Caudata > Ambystomatidae > Ambystoma > Ambystoma mexicanum. Next base: position 1,158,545,542 of record NC_090934.1, read on the forward strand.
TGATATCAAAACTGAGACCCTCCCTATAGCATGAGATGTGATATCTAAGTCCTTCCCATTCCTATCCTGAGACCCTTCTGATAGCAGAGATGAGATATCTCAATGCTTATACCAAACCTGAGACCCTTCCTATGGCATAAAATGTGATATCCAACTCCTTCCCATTCCAATCCTGAGACCCTTCCTGTAGCATGAGATGTGATATCTCAATGCTTCTATCAAACTTGAGTCCCTTCCTTTAGCATGAGATGTGATATCCAACTCCTTCCCATTCCAATCCTGAGACCCTTCCTATAGCATGAGATGTGATATCTCAAAGCTTCTAATACCAAACCTGGGACCCGTCCTATAGCATGAGATATGATATCCAAATCCTTCCCCTTCCAAACCTGAGACCCTTCCTTTAGCATGAGATGTGATATCCAAATCCTTCCCATTCCAATCCTGAAACCCTTCCTATAGCATGAGATGTGATATCTCAATGTTTCTAATAAAAAACCTGAGACCCTTCCTATAGCAAGAGATGTGATATCCAAATCCTTCCCATTCCAATCCTGAGACCCTTCCTATAACATGAGATGTGATATCCAACTCCTTCCCATTCCAACCTGAGACCCTTCCTATAGCATGAGAAGGGATATCCAACTCCTTCCCATTCCAATCCTGAAACCCTTCCTATAGCATGAGATGTGATATCTCAATGTTTCTAATAAACAACCTGAGACCCTTCCTATAGCAAGAGATGTGACATCCAAATCTTTCCCATTCCAATCCTGAGATCCTTCCTATTGGATGAGATGTGATATCCAACTCCTTCCCATTCCAATCCTGAGACCCTTCCTATACCATGAGATTTGATATCTCAATGCTTCTACCAAAACTGAGACCTTTCCTTTAGCATGAGATGTGATATCTCAATGCTTCGAATACCAAACCTGAGACCCTCCCTTTAGCATGAGATGTGATATCCGACTCCTTCCCATTCCAATCCTGAGACCCTTCTGATAGCATGAGATGTGATATCTCAATGCCTCTAATACCAAACCTGAGATTCTTCCTATAACATGAGATGTGATATCTCAATGCTTCTAATACCAAACCTGAGACCCTCCCTTTAGCATGAGATGTGATATCCGACTCCTTCCCATTCCAATCCTGAGACCCTTCTGATAGCATGAGATGTGATATCTAAATGCCTATAATACCAAACCTGAGATCCTTCCGATAGCCTGAGATGTGATATCTCAATGCTTCTAATACCAAACCTGAGATCCTTCCTATAACATGAGATGTGATATCCAAATCCTTCCCCTTCCAAACCTGAGACCCTCCCTTTAGCATGAGATGTGATATCCAACTCCTTCCCATTCCAATCCTGAGACCCTTCCGATAGCAGAGATGTGATATCTCAATGCTTATACCAAACCTGAGACCCTTCCTATGGCATGAGATGTCAAATACAACTCCTTCCGATTCCAATGCTGAGACCCTTCCTAAAGCATGAGATGGGATATCTCAATGCTTATACCAAACCTGAGACCCTTCCTATAGCATGAGAAGTGGTATCCAACTCCTTCCGATTCCAATCCTGAGACCCTTCCTATAGCATGAGATGTGATATCTCAATGCTTCTAATACCAAACCTGAGACCCTTCCTATAGCATGATATGTGATATCACAATGCTTCTAATACCAAACCTGGGATCCTTCCTATAACATGAGATGTGTATCCAACTCCTTCCCATTCCAAACCTGAGACCCTTCCTATAGCATGAGATGTGATATCTTAATGCTTCTAAAACCAAACCTGAGAACCATCCAATAACATATGTGAAATCCAAATCCTTCCCTTTCCAAACCTGAGACCCTTCCTATAGCTTGAGATGTGCTATCAAACTCCTTCCCATTCCAATCCTGTGATAGCTTGAGATGTGATATCCAACTCCTTCCCATTCCAATCCTGAGACCCTTCCTATACCATGAGATGTGATATCTCAATGCTTCTAATACCAAACCTGAGACCCGTCCTAAAACATGAGATGTGAGATCCAAATCCTTCCCCTTCCAAACCTGAGACCCTTCCTATAGCTTGAGATGTGATATCAAACTCCTTCCCATTCCAATCCTGAGACCCTCCCTATAGCATGAGATGTGATATCTCAATGCTTATACCAAACCTGAGACCCTTCCTATGGCATGAGATGTGATATCCAACTCCTTCCCATTCCAATCCTGAGACCCTTCCTATAGCATGAGATGGGATATCTCAATGCTTATACCAAACCTGAGACCCTTCCTATAGCATGAGAAGTGGTATCCAACTCCTTCCGATTCCAATCCTGAGACCCTTCCTATAGCATGAGATGTGATATCTCAATGCTTCTAATACCAAACCTGAGATCATTCCTATAACAGGAGATGTGATATCCAACTCCTTCCCATTCCAAACCTGAGACCCTTCCGATAGCATGAGATGTGATATCAAACTCCTTCCCATTCCAATCCTGAGATAGCTTGAGATGTGATATCCAACTCCTTCCCATTCCAATCCTGAGACCCTTCCTATACCATGAGATGTGATTTCTCAATGCTTCTAATACCAAACCTGACACCCGTCCTAAAACATGAGATGTGAGATCCAAATCCTTCCCCTTCCAATCCTGAGACCCTTCCTATAGCATGAGATGTGATATCTCAATGCCTCTAATACCAAACCTGAGATTCTTCCTATAACATGAGATGTGATATCTCAATGCTTCTAATACCAAACCTGAGACCCTCCCTTTAGCATGAGATGTGATATCCGACTCCTTCCCATTCCAATCCTGAGACCCTTCTGATAGCATGAGATGTGATATCTCAATGCCTCTAATACCAAACCTGAGATTCTTCCTATAACATGAGATGTGATATCTCAATGCTTCTAATACCAAACCTGAGACCCTCCCTTTAGCATGAGATGTGATATCCGACTCCTTCCCATTCCAATCCTGAGACCCTTCTGCTAGCATGAGATGTGATATCTCAATGCCTATAATACCAAACCAGAGATCCTTCCGATAGCATGAGATGTGATATCTCAATGCTTCTAATACCAAACCTGAGATCCTTCCTATAACATGAGATGTGATATCCAAATCCTTCCCCTTCCAAACCTGAGACCCTCCCTTTAGCATGAGATGTGATATCCAACTCCTTCCCATTCCAATCCTGAGACCCTTCCGATAGCAGAGATGTGATATCTCAATGCTTATACCAAACCTGAGACCCTTCCTATGGCATGAGATGTCAAATACAACTCCTTCCGATTCCAATGCTGAGACCCTTCCTAAAGCATGAGATGGGATATCTCAATGCTTATACCAAACCTGAGACCCTTCCTATAGCATGAGAAGTGGTATCCAACTCCTTCCGATTCCAATCCTGAGACCCTTCCTATAGCATGAGATGTGATATCACAATGCTTCTAATACCAAACCTGAGATCCTTCCTATAACATGAGATGTGTATCCAACTCCTTCCCATTCCAAACCTGAGACCCTTCCTATAGCATGAGATGTGATATCTTAATGCTTCTAAAACCAAACCTGAGAACCATCCAATAACATATGTGAAATCCAAATCCTTCCCTTTCCAAACCTGAGACCCTTCAGATAGCATGTGGTGTGATATCTCAATGCTTCTAAAACCAAACATGAGAACCATCCTATAACATGAGATGTGAAATCCAAATCCTTACCTTTCCAAACCTGAGACCCTTCCTATAGCTTGAGATGTGATATCTCAATGCTTCTAATACCAAATCTGAGACCCGTCCTAAAACATGAGATGTGAGATCCAAATCCTTCCCCTTCCAAACCTGAGACCCTTCCTATAGCTTTAGATGTGATATCAAACTCCTTCCCATTCCAATCCTGTGATAGCTTGAGATGTGATATCCAACTCCTTCCCATTCCAATCCTGAGACCCTTCCTATACCATGAGATGTGATATCTCAATGCTTCTAATACCAAATCTGAGACCCGTCCTAAAACATGAGATGTGAGATCCAAATCCTTCCCCTTCCAAACCTGAGACCCTTCCTATAGCTTTAGATGTGATATCAAACTCCTTCCCATTCCAATCCTGAGATAGCTTGAGATTTGATATCCAACTACTTCCCATTCCAATCCTGAGACCCTTCCGATAGCATGAAATGTGATATCTCAATGCTTCTAATATCAAAACTGAGACCCTCCCTATAGCATGAGATGTGATATCTCAATGCTTATACCAAACCTGAGACCCTTCCTATGGCATGAGATGTGATATCCAACTCCTTCCCATTCCAATCCTGAGACCCTTCCTATAGCATGAGATGGGATATCTCAATGCTTATACCAAACCCGAGACCCTTCCTATAGCATGAGAAGTGGTATCCAACTCCTTCCGATTCCAATCCTGAGACCCTTCCTATAGCATGAGATGTGATATCTCAATGCTTCTAATACCAAACCTGAGATCCTTCCTATAACATGAGATGTGATATCAAACTCCTTCCCATTCCAATCCTGAGATAGCTTGAGATGTGATATCCAACTCCTTCCCATTCCAATCCTGAGACCCTTCCTATACCATGAGATGTGATTTCTCAATGCTTCTAATACCAAACCTGACACCCGTCCTAAAACATGAGATGTGAGATCCAAATCCTTCCCCTTCCAAACCTGAGATCTTTCCTTTAGCATGAGATGTGATATCCAACTCCGTCCCATTCCAATCCTGAGACCCTTCCTATAGCATGATATGTGATATCACAATGCTTCTAATACCAAACCTGAGATCCTTCCTATAACATGAGATGTGTATCCAACTCCTTCCCATTCCAAACCTGAGACCCTTCCTATAGCATGAGATGTGATATCTTAATGCTTCTAAAACCAAACCTGAGAACCATCCAATAACATATGTGAAATCCAAATCCTTCCCTTTCCAAACCTGAGACCCTTCAGATAGCATGTGGTGTGATATCTCAATGCTTCTAAAACCAAACATGAGAACCATCCTATAACATGAGATGTGAAATCCAATTCCTTCCCTTTCCAAACCTGAGACCCTTCCTATAGCTTGAGATGTGCTATCAAACTCCTTCCCATTCCAATCCTGTGATAGCTTGAGATGTGATATCCAACTCCTTCCCATTCCAATCCTGAGACCCTTCCTAAACCATGAGATGTGATATCTCAATGCTTCTAATACCAAACCTGAGACCCCTCCTAAAACATGAGATGTGAGATCCAAATCCTTCCCCTTCCAAACCTGAGACCCTTCCTATAGCTTGAGATGTGATATCAAACTCCTTCCCATTCCATCCTGAGATAGCTTGAGATGTGATATCCAACTCCTTCCCATTCCAATCCTGAGACCCTTCCGATAGCATGAAATGTGATATCTCAATGCTTCTGATATCAAAACTGAGACCCTCCCTATAGCATGAGATGTGATATCTAAGTCCTTCCCATTCCTATCCTGAGACCCTTCTGATAGCAGAGATGAGATATCTCAATGCTTATACCAAACCTGAGACCCTTCCTATGGCATAAAATGTGATATCCAACTCCTTCCCATTCCAATCCTGAGACCCTTCCTGTAGCATGAGATGTGATATCTCAATGCTTCTATCAAACTTGAGTCCCTTCCTTTAGCATGAGATGTGATATCCAACTCCTTCCCATTCCAATCCTGAGACCCTTCCTATAGCATGAGATGTGATATCTCAAAGCTTCTAATACCAAACCTGGGACCCGTCCTATAGCATGAGATATGATATCCAAATCCTTCCCCTTCCAAACCTGAGACCCTTCCTTTAGCATGAGATGTGATATCCAAATCCTTCCCATTCCAATCCTGAAACCCTTCCTATAGCATGAGATGTGATATCTCAATGTTTCTAATAAAAAACCTGAGACCCTTCCTATAGCAAGAGATGTGATATCCAAATCCTTCCCATTCCAATCCTGAGACCCTTCCTATAACATGAGATGTGATATCCAACTCCTTCCCATTCCAACCTGAGACCCTTCCTATAGCATGAGAAGGGATATCCAACTCCTTCCCATTCCAATCCTGAAACCCTTCCTATAGCATGAGATGTGATATCTCAATGTTTCTAATAAACAACCTGAGACCCTTCCTATAGCAAGAGATGTGACATCCAAATCTTTCCCATTCCAATCCTGAGATCCTTCCTATTGGATGAGATGTGATATCCAACTCCTTCCCATTCCAATCCTGAGACCCTTCCTATACCATGAGATTTGATATCTCAATGCTTCTACCAAAACTGAGACCCTTCCTTTAGCATGAGATGTGATATCTCAATGCTTCGAATACCAAACCTGAGACCCTCCCTTTAGCATGAGATGTGATATCCGACTCCTTCCCATTCCAATCCTGAGACCCTTCTGATAGCATGAGATGTGATATCTCAATGCCTCTAATACCAAACCTGAGATTCTTCCTATAACATGAGATGTGATATCTCAATGCTTCTAATACCAAACCTGAGACCCTCCCTTTAGCATGAGATGTGATATCCGACTCCTTCCCATTCCAATCCTGAGACCCTTCTGATAGCATGAGATGTGATATCTAAATGCCTATAATACCAAACCTGAGATCCTTCCGATAGCCTGAGATGTGATATCTCAATGCTTCTAATACCAAACCTGAGATCCTTCCTATAACATGAGATGTGATATCCAAATCCTTCCCCTTCCAAACCTGAGACCCTCCCTTTAGCATGAGATGTGATAGCCAACTCCTTCCCATTCCAATCCTGAGACCCTTCCGATAGCAGAGATGTGATATCTCAATGCTTATACCAAACCTGAGACCCTTCCTATGGCATGAGATGTCAAATACAACTCCTTCCGATTCCAATGCTGAGACCCTTCCTAAAGCATGAGATGGGATATCTCAATGCTTATACCAAACCTGAGACCCTTCCTATAGCATGAGAAGTGGTATCCAACTCCTTCCGATTCCAATCCTGAGACCCTTCCTATAGCATGAGATGTGATATCTCAATGCTTCTAATACCAAACCTGAGACCCTTCCTATAGCATGATATGTGATATCACAATGCTTCTAATACCAAACCTGAGATCCTTCCTATAACATGAGATGTGTATCCAACTCCTTCCCATTCCAAACCTGAGACCCTTCCTATAGCATGAGATGTGATATCTTAATGCTTCTAAAACCAAACCTGAGAACCATCCAATAACATATGTGAAATCCAAATCCTTCCCTTTCCAAACCTGAGACCCTTCCTATAGCTTGAGATGTGCTATCAAACTCCTTCCCATTCCAATCCTGTGATAGCTTGAGATGTGATATCCAACTCCTTCCCATTCCAATCCTGAGACCCTTCCTATACCATGAGATGTGATATCTCAATGCTTCTAATACCAAACCTGAGACCCGTCCTAAAACATGAGATGTGAGATCCAAATCCTTCCCCTTCCAAACCTGAGACCCTTCCTATAGCTTGAGATGTGATATCAAACTCCTTCCCATTCCAATCCTGAGACCCTCCCTATAGCATGAGATGTGATATCTCAATGCTTATACCAAACCTGAGACCCTTCCTATGGCATGAGATGTGATATCCAACTCCTTCCCATTCCAATCCTGAGACCCTTCCTATAGCATGAGATGGGATATCTCAATGCTTATACCAAACCTGAGACCCTTCCTATAGCATGAGAAGTGGTATCCAACTCCTTCCGATTCCAATCCTGAGACCCTTCCTATAGCATGAGATGTGATATCTCAATGCTTCTAATACCAAACCTGAGATCATTCCTATAACAGGAGATGTGATATCCAACTCCTTCCCATTCCAAACCTGAGACCCTTCCGATAGCATGAGATGTGATATCAAACTCCTTCCCATTCCAATCCTGAGATAGCTTGAGATGTGATATCCAACTCCTTCCCATTCCAATCCTGAGACCCTTCCTATACCATGAGATGTGATTTCTCAATGCTTCTAATACCAAACCTGACACCCGTCCTAAAACATGAGATGTGAGATCCAAATCCTTCCCCTTCCAATCCTGAGACCCTTCCTATAGCATGAGATGTGATATCTCAATGCCTCTAATACCAAACCTGAGATTCTTCCTATAACATGAGATGTGATATCTCAATGCTTCTAATACCAAACCTGAGACCCTCCCTTTAGCATGAGATGTGATATCCGACTCCTTCCCATTCCAATCCTGAGACCCTTCTGATAGCATGAGATGTGATATCTCAATGCCTCTAATACCAAACCTGAGATTCTTCCTATAACATGAGATGTGATATCTCAATGCTTCTAATACCAAACCTGAGACCCTCCCTTTAGCATGAGATGTGATATCCGACTCCTTCCCATTCCAATCCTGAGACCCTTCTGCTAGCATGAGATGTGATATCTCAATGCCTATAATACCAAACCAGAGATCCTTCCGATAGCATGAGATGTGATATCTCAATGCTTCTAATACCAAACCTGAGATCCTTCCTATAACATGAGATGTGATATCCAAATCCTTCCCCTTCCAAACCTGAGACCCTCCCTTTAGCATGAGATGTGATATCCAACTCCTTCCCATTCCAATCCTGAGACCCTTCCGATAGCAGAGATGTGATATCTCAATGCTTATACCAAACCTGAGACCCTTCCTATGGCATGAGATGTCAAATACAACTCCTTCCGATTCCAATGCTGAGACCCTTCCTAAAGCATGAGATGGGATATCTCAATGCTTATACCAAACCTGAGACCCTTCCTATAGCATGAGAAGTGGTATCCAACTCCTTCCGATTCCAATCCTGAGACCCTTCCTATAGCATGAGATGTGATATCACAATGCTTCTAATACCAAACCTGAGATCCTTCCTATAACATGAGATGTGTATCCAACTCCTTCCCATTCCAAACCTGAGACCCTTCCTATAGCATGAGATGTGATATCTTAATGCTTCTAAAACCAAACCTGAGAACCATCCAATAACATATGTGAAATCCAAATCCTTCCCTTTCCAAACCTGAGACCCTTCAGATAGCATGTGGTGTGATATCTCAATGCTTCTAAAACCAAACATGAGAACCATCCTATAACATGAGATGTGAAATCCAAATCCTTACCTTTCCAAACCTGAGACCCTTCCTATAGCTTGAGATGTGATATCTCAATGCTTCTAATACCAAATCTGAGACCCGTCCTAAAACATGAGATGTGAGATCCAAATCCTTCCCCTTCCAAACCTGAGACCCTTCCTATAGCTTTAGATGTGATATCAAACTCCTTCCCATTCCAATCCTGTGATAGCTTGAGATGTGATATCCAACTCCTTCCCATTCCAATCCTGAGACCCTTCCTATACCATGAGATGTGATATCTCAATGCTTCTAATACCAAATCTGAGACCCGTCCTAAAACATGAGATGTGAGATCCAAATCCTTCCCCTTCCAAACCTGAGACCCTTCCTATAGCTTTAGATGTGATATCAAACTCCTTCCCATTCCAATCCTGAGATAGCTTGAGATTTGATATCCAACTACTTCCCATTCCAATCCTGAGACCCTTCCGATAGCATGAAATGTGATATCTCAATGCTTCTAATATCAAAACTGAGACCCTCCCTATAGCATGAGATGTGATATCTCAATGCTTATACCAAACCTGAGACCCTTCCTATGGCATGAGATGTGATATCCAACTCCTTCCCATTCCAATCCTGAGACCCTTCCTATAGCATGAGATGGGATATCTCAATGCTTATACCAAACCCGAGACCCTTCCTATAGCATGAGAAGTGGTATCCAACTCCTTCCGATTCCAATCCTGAGACCCTTCCTATAGCATGAGATGTGATATCTCAATGCTTCTAATACCAAACCTGAGATCCTTCCTATAACATGAGATGTGATATCCAACTCCTTCCCATTCCAAACCTGAGACCCTTCCGATAGCATGAGATGTGATATCAAACTCCTTCCCATTCCAATCCTGAGATAGCTTGAGATGTGATATCCAACTCCTTCCCATTCCAATCCTGAGACCCTTCCTATACCATGAGATGTGATTTCTCAATGCTTCTAATACCAAACCTGACACCCGTCCTAAAACATGAGATGTGAGATCCAAATCCTTCCCCTTCCAAACCTGAGATCTTTCCTTTAGCATGAGATGTGATATCCAACTCCGTCCCATTCCAATCCTGAGACCCTTCCTATAGCATGATATGTGATATCACAATGCTTCTAATACCAAACCTGAGATCCTTCCTATAACATGAGATGTGTATCCAACTCCTTCCCATTCCAAACCTGAGACCCTTCCTATAGCATGAGATGTGATATCTTAATGCTTCTAAAACCAAACCTGACAACCATCCAATAACATATGTAAAATCCAAATCCTTCCCTTTCCAAACCTGAGACCCTTCAGATCGCATGTGGTGTGATATCTCAATGCTTCTAAAACCAAACATGAGAACCATCCTATAACATGAGATGTGAAATCCAAATCCTTCACTTTCCAAACCTGAGACCCTTCCTATAGCTTGAGATGTGCTATCAAACTCCTTCCCATTCCAATCCTGTGATAGCTTGAGATGTGATATCCAACTCCTTCCCATTCCAATTCTGAGACCCTTCCTATACCATGAGATGTGATATCTCAATGCTTCTAATACCAAACCTGAGACCCGTCCTAAAACATGAGATGTGAGATCCAAATCCTTCCCCTTCCAAACCTGAGACCCTTCCTATAGCTTTAGATGTGATATCAAACTCCTTCCCATTCCAATCCTGAGATGGCTTGAGATGTGATATCCAACTCCTTCCCATTCCAATCCTGAGACCCTTCCGATAGCATGAAATGTGATATCTCAATGCTTCTAATATCAAAACTGAGACCCTCCCTATAGCATGAGGTGTGATATCTAAGTCCTTCCCATTCCTATCCTGAGACCCTTCCCATAGCAGAGATGTGATATCTCAATGCTTATACCAAACCTGAGACCCTTCCTATGGCATGAGATGTGATATCCAACTCCTTCCCATTCCAATCCTGAGACCCTTCCTATAGCATGAGATGTGATATCTCAATGCTTCTATCAAACTTGAGTCCCTTCCTTTAGCATGAGATGTGATATCCAACTCCTTCCCATTCCAATCCTGAGACCCTTCCTATAGCATGAGATGTGATATCTCAAAGCTTCTAATACCAAACCTGGGACCCGTCATATAACATGAGATATGATACCCAAATCCTTCCCCTTCCAAACCTGAGACCCTTCCTTTAGCATGAGATGTGATATCCAAATCCTTCCCATTCCAATCCTGAGACCCTTCCTATAACATGAGATGTGATATCCAACTCCTTCCCATTCCAACCTGAGACCCTTCCTATAGCATGAGAAGGGATATCCAGCTCCTTCCCATTCCAATCCTGAAACCCTTCCTATAGCATGAGATGTGATATCTCAATGTTTCTAATAAAAAACCTGAGACCCTTCCTATAGCAAGAGATGTGACATCCAAATCTTTCCCATTCCAATCCTGAGATCCTTCCTATTGGATGAGATGTGATATCCAACTCCTTCCCATTCCAATCTTGAGACCCTTCCTATACCATGAGATGTGATATCTCAATGCTTCTACCAAAACTGAGACCCTTCCTTTAGCATGAGATGTGATATCCAACTCCTTCCCATTCCAATCCTGAGACCCTTCCTATAGCATGAGATGTGATATCTCAATGCCTCTAATACCAAACCTGAGATTCTTCCTATAACATGAGATGTGATATCTCAATGCTTCTAATACCAAACCTGAGACCCTCCCTTTAGCATGAGATGTGATATCCGACTCCTTCCCATTCCAATCCTGAGACCCTTCTGATAGCATGAGATGTGATATCTCAATGCCTCTAATACCAAACCTGAGATTCTTCCTATAACATGAGATGTGATATCTCAATGCTTCTAATACCAAACCTGAGACCCTCCCTTTAGCATTAGATGTGATATCCGACTCCTTCCCATTCCAATCCTGAGACCCTTCTCATAGCATGAGATGTGATATCTCAATGCCTATAATACCAAACGTGAGATCCTTCCGATAGCATGAGATGTGATATCTCAATGCTTCTAATACCAAACCTGAGATCCTTCCTATAACATAAGATGTGATATCCAAATCCTTCCCCTTCCAAACCTGAGACCCTCCCTTTAGCATGAGATGTGATATCCAACTCCTTCCCATTCCAATCCTGAGACCCTTCCGATAGCAGAGATGTGATATCTCAATGCTTATACCAAACCTGAGACCCTTCCTATGGCATGAGATGTCAAATACAACTCCTTCCGATTCCAATGCTGAGACCCTTCCTATAGCATGAGATGGGATATCTCAATGCTTATACCAAACCTGAGACCCTTCCTATAGCATGAGATGTGGTATCCAACTCCTTCCGATTCCAATCCTGAGACCCTTCCTATAGCATGAGATGTGATATCTCAATGCTTCTAATACCAAACCTGAGATCCTTCCTATAACATGAGATGTGATATCCAACTCCTTCCCATTCCAAACCTGAGACCCTTCCGATAGCATGAGATGTGATATCAAACTCCTTCCCATTCCAATCCTGAGATAGCTTGAGATGTGATATCCAACTCCTTCCCATTCCAATCCTCAGACCCTTCTTATACCATGAGATGTGATATCTCAATGCTTTTAATACCAAACCTGACACCCGTCCTAAAACATGAGATGTGAGATCCAAATCCTTCCCCTTCCAAACCTGAGATCTTTCCTTTAGCATGAGATGTGATATCCAACTCCTTCCCATTCCAATCCTGAGACCCTTCCTATAGCATGATATGTGATATCACAATGCTTCTAATACCAAACCTGAGATCCTTCCTATAACATGAGATGTGTATCCAACTCCTTCCCGTTCCAAACCTGAGACCCTTCCTATAGCATGAGATGTAATATCTTAATGCTTCTAAAACCAATCCTGAGAACCATCCAATAACATATGTGAAATCCAAATCCTTCCCTTTCCAAACCTGAGACCCTTCCTATAGCTTGAGATGTGCTATCAAACTCCTTCCCATTCCAATCCTGTGATAGCTTGAGATGTGATATCCAACTCCTTCCCATTCCAATCCTGAGACCCTTCCTATACCATGGGATGTGATATCTCAATGCTTCTAATACCAAACCTGAGACCCGTCCTAAAACATGAGATGTGAGATCCAAATCCTTCCCCTTCCAAACCTGAGACCCTTCCTATAGCTTGAGATGTGATATCTCAATGCCTCTAATACCAAACCTGAGACCCGTCCTATAACATGAGATATGATATCCAAATCCTTCCCCTTCCAAACCTGAGACCCTTCCTATAGCATGAGATGTGATATCGCAATGCTTATACCAAACCTGAGACCCTTCCTATAGCATGAGATGTGATATCCAACTCCTTCCCATTCCAATCCTGAGACCCTTCCTATACCATGAGACTTGATATCTCAATGCTTCTAATACCAAACCTGAGACCGGTCCTATAACATGAGATGTGATACCGAAATCCTTCCCCTTCCAAACCTGAGACCCTTCCTATAGCATGAGATGGGATATCTCAATGCTTATACCAAACCTGAGACCCTTCCTATAGCATGAGATGTGATATCCAACTCCTTCCCATTCCAATCCTGAGACCCTTCCTATAGCTTGAGATGTGATATCCAACTCCTTCCCATTCCAATCCTGAGACCCTTACTATAGCTTGAGATGTGATATCCAACTCCTTCCCATTCCAATCCTGAGACCCTTCCTATAGCATGAGATGTGATATCTCAATGCTTCTAATACCAAACCTGAGATCCTTCCTATAACATGAGATGTGATATCCAAATCCTTCCACTTCCAAACCTGAGACCCTCCCTTTAGCATGAGATGTGATATCCAACTCCTTCCCATTCCAATCCTGAGACCCTTCTGATAGCATGAGATGTGATATCTCAATGCCTCTAATACCAAACCTGAGATCCTTCCGATAGCATGAGATGTGATATCTCAATGCTTCTAATACCAAACCTGAGATCCTTCCTATAACATGAGATGTGATATCCAAATCCTTCCCCTTCCAAACCTGAGACCCTCCCTTTAGCATGAGATGTGATATCCAACTCCTTCCCATTCCAATCCTGAGATCCTTCTGATAGCATGAGATGTGATATCTCAATGCCTCTAATACCAAACCTGAGATCCTACCTCTAACATGAAATGTGATATCCAACTCCTTCCCCTTCCAAACCTGATAGCCTTCCTATAGCATGAGATGTGATATCCAAGTCCTTCCCATTCCAATCCTGAGACCCTTCCTATAACATGAGATGTGATATCCAACTCCTTCCCATTCCAAACTGAGACCCTTCCTATAGCATGAGATGGGATATCCAACTCCTTCCAAATCCAATCATGATACCCTTCCGATAGCATGAGATGTGTGTTAAGACGGATTTCTGAACTCTGTCCTGGTGGCGCAGAAGTTCAGAAGGCCAACCTAATTACTTGGAACAGGGTAACCTCTGGACGAGCCAGACCAATCAAGGTAGCGATCGCGGCGGTCAAGACTAGGTCTCAAGAGGGGTGAGGGTGACTGAAGGCCCGCAATGAGCACACAAAGCAAGAGCGCTAACAAACTACTCCAAACAGTTGTTATATCAAAAATAGATACACATTTATTTTAAGGCCTTTAAAATAATGACCGTAGCGAGAAAATCACAATATCACAATATTAAACCAACACATACCATATCAACACAATATATATTCAAATACACAGTTGCAAGCGTTTAAAGCACGAAATATGTAGTCCACCTGCCAGGGAAGGAAAACAGGCAGTGCGATAATGCTTTCGACTCAGTTCGCCTTCATAGGCACCTAACTAGATGGAAGTCCGAGCCCTGCGAAGAGTGGAGCCTTGTGCTCAAAGTACCTGCCACGCCGGTGCCGACGGGCACAAGGGGAAGCTCTTCGGAGGAAGTCAGGCGGTTCACGTTAGTGCACAGCAGAAGAAGAACAGGTTCCGCAACTCAAGCGCAGCCTCCACAGCGGGCAGAAGCAGAGCGCGAGCGCGGCAAAAGGGTGCTGTTTTTACACAGCAGGGAAAAGCAATGGGATACTGCAGGAGGGCGACCAGATCCTAGATATACTACTCACCGGTCCCCGAAGCAAGCAGACCCAGGCTTCTCCACGATAGTTTCAGCAGCTGGCAGGTTCAGAAGAGCAGGGAACGCTTTGTAGTCGTGTAGAGCAAAAAGACGTCCCAATCGACGAAACCGGCACAGTTTTGTTGCCGCACAGGACAACGGAGCGGCCGTGTGTATTCGAGCCAAATGAACCCTCCTCCCTTCAGACCTGGGAACGCCAAGTGCACGAAGCGTGGGAGAGGGACAAGGACTCGCAATACAACACAACCTGGAGGCGGTTGCAGAGCCAAACTCCTTTGTAAGCTGGTCAGTCAACTGGATGGCCCAGAGACGCTTCCGAAGGCTTACTTGGCAGGAGATGGTTGAAGTTGCCGGGAATAGCTGTTCCTGCTATTCCAAAGGTCGAAGCACCAGTACAGGCCTTCTGGTTCGATCAAAGGAGGACAGGGGCTCTCCGGACGACAGCAGTGCAAAGGAGGATTCCTTCAGCGGGTCACCAGCGATTCCTCGGTCCAGCCTCGTAGTTGCAGGATACTTGGCTCCTGTATTCCTTCGTTCGGGAGAACTCAGGAGATCGACATGGTAGTGGTGTTTCCAGCCCCCTCTTATCCACGGTTCCCTTCGCGCCAAAACGGAGGGGAGCCAATGGGAGATCCGCTCATCAAAACACATACCATACGTGGACCAATCACGGACCACGGTGGTCCCAGGCATTCACACCACCCTAGACTCTCTGGCACCGAGGATGTGTATTGGGACCAGACATCCCAGCCCACACCCTGGAGGCACACAAACGACATGTAGAAGCCCGCGAAAGCAACTGCGTTTCGCGGGAAAGTACATGCCCAAATAAGGAAGGCCCCGGGTCGCCGGACCTGGGGAAGGTGAAGGGAGCAAGACGGACAGTGGACAGGACAAAGGAGCCTCGCGGCCTGGCCATATTGGGAGCCAGGCCACCATTTTGGGTTCAGTGCGAAAAACGTGCTCAGAACGCCAAAAGGAGCTCAAAATAAACAAAACGATCGCTGCCACCATTCGAGTCCCTGAATGACTTGCACCGATCAAATACCATCCTAAAAGAGTATCTAGGGTCTGTAGAAGGCTAGAGACCCAAGAGAGCTGTAACTTAGCTTACAGTGCCCTCTTGTGTCATGTTGCACTAAAGCCGCAACACGATAAAAGAAACTACGGGAAACAGCGTTCCCCGGTACTGACTGTCTTAAGGGCATGTCAGTTTCCCCATAAGAAAAGGAGCGAAAGCCCAGAGGAGTGCGGCAGAAGGCTGCACTTCTCTGGCAAAGTCAAGAACAAGGTGAAAAACAACAGCAAAAAGTTTAGGGGTTGCCACATGGAAGGAAAATTACCTACAATTACGAAATCTTTCCTAACACTCGCCCCTCCCAGACTATGGACAAGGGGAACTAATCCACCCCTGGATGAGTCTCTTGTTCAGGTCGGTTAAACATTCTGGACAACCCATCAGCATTGCTATGTTGGACACCTGGCCTATGCTCAATAGTGAAGTCGAAGCCTTGTAGACTTATGGACCACCTAAGCAACTTTGGATTCTCCCCCTTCATGTTCATTAGCCACTTTAACGGCTTATGGTCAGTCTGCACAGTGAAGTGGGTCCCATAGAGGTAGGGCCTCAGCTTCCTTAGGGCCCACACAACAGAGAAACATTCTTTCTCTACCGTGGACCATCTGAGCTCTCTGTCCTTAAGCTGGCGACTAATAAAACCGATAGGGTGTTCCTTACCCTTCTCATCTACTTGTGATAGTACAGCTCCTATCCCAGTGTCAGAGGCATCCGTCTGCACGATAAAAGGTCTTTGATAATCAGGGGCCCTGAGCACAGGGGCCTGGCACAAGGAGTCTTTTAAGCCATTGAAGGCCTTCTCACACTCGTCGGTCCAAGTTACCTTCTTGGGTTTCTTCGGAGTTGTGAGGGCAGTCAGAGGAGCAGCTATGGTGCCATAGTCTGCCACAAAATTGCGATAATACCCCGTGAGTCCTAAGAAGGCTCTTACTTGGGTTTGCGTAGTGGGGGTAGGCCAGTCTTGTACTGCTTGTACTTTACTGGGTAGACGCTGTATCCTCCCTCCACCTACTTCATGTCCAAGGTAAACCACTGAGCCTTGTCCAATCTGGCATTTACTAGCCTTTATGGTCAAGTGGGCTTTCTGAAGAGCCTGGAGCACAATCCTGAGGTGTTTCACATGGTCTTCCCAGGTGGCACTGAAAACTGCTATATCGTCCAGATATGCAAGGCAGAATTCGTCCAACCCATTCAACACATGATTCACAAGCCTCTGGAAAGTGGCAGGTGCATTCTTCAACCCGAACGGCATTACCCGGAATTGGTAAAGGCCGTCTGGAGTAGAAAATGCTGTCTTCTCCTTGGCATGTTCTGCTAAAGCTATTTGCCAATAGCCAGCAGTGAGGTCAAACGTGCTGAGGTACTTGGAGGCACCCAAAGTATCCACCAGCTCATCTGTTCGAGGCAAGGGGTGTGCATCTGTCTTGGTGACAGCATTCAGAGCCCTGTAATCCACGCAGAACCTCAATTCAGAAGTGCCTGCCTTTGGAACCAACACCACAGGACTGGACCAAGGACTACTAGAGGGTTCAATCACCCCAAGATCTAACATCTTGTTGACCTCGGTCTTAATATAAGACCGTACTTTATCTGACATCCTGTATCCCCTACTTTTGGTAGGTACACTGTCTCCTGTGTCAATGTTATGTTTGCACCAAGGTGTCAAACCAGGGGACTGTGAAAACAGGGGGGAAAACTGCCTAAGCAAACTTTTCACCTCAGCCTGCTGATCAGAAGTCAGGTGAGGGGCCACTCGGACACCCTCAACGGAGCTATCTGAAGGACCGCTGTGGAACAGGTCGGGGAGAGGTTCTGACTCCTCTTCCTCAACGTCTGACGCCAGTAGCAGTGCTGCGATTTCGACTCTTGGGACGAAAGCCTTCAGCCTATTCACGTGGAACACTTTTGGAGCCTGTCCAGGCCTTCCAAGGTCCACTAAATAGTTCACCTCACCCAGGGGCTCCACCACTGTGTAAGGGCCTGACCATTTGTCCTGTAAAGCGCGAGGCCTTATTGGATTCATGATTAGGACTTGCTGACCAGGTGTAAAGTTGATGAGGGAAGCTTTCTGGTCGTACCAATGTTTCACCAGCGCTTGCCCTGCCTTCAATTTATCACTAGCCAAGCCCATCAGAAGTACCATCCGTTTTCTGAGCCCTAGCACATAGTCAACTACATTGGTAGTAACAGGGGGAGTGGGCATCTCCCATCCCTCCTTGACAATGGCTAAGGGTCCCCGTACGGGATGACCGAACAGAAGTTCGAAGGGGCTGAAGCCAACACCCTCCTGTGGTACCTCTCGGTAGGCAAACAGCAAGCATGGTAAAAGAAGATCCCATTTTCTTCTCTGGGGCTCCTCCAGAGCCCCAATCATGCTCTTTAACGTTCTGTTGAAGCGTTCCACCAGACCATTGGTCTGGGGGTGGTATGCAGAAGAGAACTTGTAGGTGACCCCACATTCTTTCCACATAGCCTGCATATACTTCGACATAAAGTTGCTGCCACGATCTGACACAACTTCTTTAGGGAAGCCAACCCTAGTAAATATGCCGAGTAAAGCTTTTGCAACTGACTTGGCAGTTACAGTTTTCAATGGGATGGCCTCAGGATACCTGGTTGCATGGTCGACCAGCACCAGGATAATCCTATTGCCCGAGGATGTTTGCGGGTC
Organism: Ambystoma mexicanum; assembly: GCF_040938575.1. NCBI lineage: Eukaryota > Metazoa > Chordata > Amphibia > Caudata > Ambystomatidae > Ambystoma > Ambystoma mexicanum. Next base: position 1,158,564,580 of record NC_090934.1, read on the forward strand.
AAGGGGACCAACGATGTCGATCCCTACCCTTTCAAATGGTACCCCCACAACTGGGAGCGGTACCAACGGAGCTTGGATTGTCGCGCCAACCTTACCAGACAACTGGCAGGAGGCACAACTCCTGCAGTGACTTTCTACTTGCACCCCCATCTTGGGCCAGTAGAAGTGCATGGATAACCTTTGCTTGGTCCTCTTCATACCAAGGTGACCAGCAAGGGGAACTTCATGCGCCAACTGCAGGAGGAAGGGCCTAACAGCAAGGGGAACCACCAACCTCCTATGGTCTCCTTCTGTAGACTCTGTGGGCTCACTATACAGGAGTCCACCTTCCCAATAAATCCTATGCTTCCCAGGAGGTTCACCCTCAAGCTGGGAGCAGGCCTGTCTCCTTAGGCCTTCCAGAGATGGGCACTCACGTTGGCCTTTACTGAATTCGTCCCTATCAGGACCTCCTTCAACTAACAAGTCTTTTAGTTCAGGATGATCGTTGGGGTCGAATACTTCAGGCATCGCCACCTCCTCGTCAGGCTCGGGCGATTGACCAACTTCCTCCACCGCAGTGGTAGGCGAGCTCGGGGGAATATTCTCTTTCCCCCGTCTTGACTTGTAGACTCCTTTCGCCTTGGGTTGCCCCTTCGGCTGGGGCGGCGTTTTGGACTTGGCCAATGCTGCCCGTGCTTGAGACCGTGTGTAGGGTCATTCGGCAGTGTCTCCTACGAGCCCTAAAGCTCTGAGATCATTACCTAATAAGACCTTTCCCGGGACGTTTTTCTGAATGCTCACTGGAATCCTGACTGCTGTACCATTTAAAGTTAGATTAACAGGGATCACGGGAAACATACGGAGGGGGCCGTCAGCCAACTTAGTGGGCATCAGAGTAGCTCTGGCAACTTCCTCTGAGTCTACCAAGGTAGAATCCACTACAGTTCGACTGCACCCACTATCCCTAAGAGCTGGAGTATCCACTCCATTGATCAGCACACTGTCTTTAAAGTAGTGCTTGGTATTATCCGGAATCCTAGCATACGCCTCTGCGACTTTAGGCTCCCAGGGACACTAAAACTACCTCGGCCTCCATTCTGCTGGGAAATGAGTCCGAGGAGAAGGATGCTCCTGTAATCTCTTCTTCCTCGTAGGAGGAGAAGGCCAGATTAGCGGAGTGGACCCCCACAGGTCTAACCTTACAACGGGGATCCCCCTTCACATGGTCAGTTGCTCCACAAGAAAAACAAGCCCCAGTGGGTCTGTTTACGTAGGGAGGCTTATTGTAACCAGAGTTCTGTTTCGGAGGCGCACCTCCACTACCCTGTGAGTTCTCTTGTGTCTTACCCTTGTTTTTCTTTTTGTGGCCCTTTTGGGAAGAAGATTTAGCAGATTGCCCACCCTCCATATCTTTGGACTTTTTCCCCTCCTCCTGCTTACCAGGATGAGTTTTGTCCTTATGGGACACTCGATGTGACACCCATAAGTCTGCTGCAATGGCCAGCTTCTTAGGATCTATCTCCTTCGAATCGGCCAAATACTGCTTAAGCTCCGGGGAAGAAGAAGCAAAAATGTGTTCCAGCATGACAAGATTTATCATGCCGTCGAAGGTAGAAACCTTATAGCCTTCGACCCAGCCAGTTAAGTTTTTCAAAGATTCAGCGACATAAGATACCCAAGTACCACCTTCCTTTTTCTTATACTCTCGAAAACGCTTTAAATATTGGGCCGGAGTCTTCCCAAACTTTAAAATGAGAGTCTGCTTTAACATTGCGAAATCAGCCCGCTCAGCCTTCGACATTTCCATAATGGCACTACAGCCAGAATGGGGCAGTCTACTGAGCAACCACGCAATCTTATCAGCATTGTCAACTTCCTGGACCTCGCATGCATACTCAAACGCATTCAGCCAGTCCATAATGTCATTCCTCTCTTCATACACACTGAGCAGATCTTTTGGAAACCGTGGATGAGAGGAGGCCCCAGACCCATGTCCAGGACCCTTGGATCCATTTGCAACCTGAAGCTTGGCCAGTTCCAACTGGTGATCCCTGTCTTTCTGTTTTTCTGCCTGTTCGATTTTTAGTTTGGCTATGCTGAATTCAAGCTCCTGCTGCCTAAACTGCAGCTCTTGCTTCTTGAATTCAAGCATAGCCTCCCCATCAGCACTGGCAGAGGAAACATTAGACAGCTCGTCCTCCCTGTCCTCGTGGTCGCGGTGGAACAGTGCGGCGGCAGAACCGTCGGTTCTACCAGTGAGAGCAGCCCCACCACCTTCCGCACTGTCCTCAGAAGTAATAGCGTCAAGCTGCGCTTCTTGCCACGCCACGATTCTTTGGATCATTTCCAATTTCGTGCCTTGAGAGGAAACACCTCTCTCCGCACACATCTTTTTCAGCGTTTCTGATTTGGAAGCATTTAAAGTTAACAACGTACTTGTTTCCATACTGTTTGATAGGACTATGGCCTTTTTAAAGTTATACTATAACAATTCACTACGTGTACTGTTTGGAATAACCTGAAATGCCTTAGTTCGAGCGCAACACTGGATACCTTCAGTCGTATCCCACCGCTGTACACCAATTTGTTAAGACGGATTTCTGAACTCTGTCCTGGTGGCGCAGAAGTTCAGAAGGCCAACCTAATTACTTGGAACAGGGTAACCTCTGGACGAGCCAGACCAATCAAGGTAGCGATCGCGGCGGTCAAGACTAGGTCTCAAGAGGGGTGAGGGTGACTGAAGGCCCGCAATGAGCACACAAAGCAAGAGCGCTAACAAACTACTCCAAACAGTTGTTATATCAAAAATAGATACACATTTATTTTAAGGCCTTTAAAATAATGACCGTAGCGAGAAAATCACAATATCACAATATTAAACCAACACATACCATATCAACACAATATATATACAAATACACAGTCGCAAGCGTTTAAAGCACGAAATATGTAGTCCACCTGCCAGGGAAGGAAAACAGGCAGTGCGATAATGCTTTCGACTCAGTTCGCCTTCATAGGCACCTAACTAGATGGAAGTCCGAGCCCTGCGAAGAGTGGAGCCTTGTGCTCAAAGTACCTGCCACGCCGGTGCCGACGGGCACAAGGGGAAGCTCTTCGGAGGAAGTCAGGCGGTTCACGTTAGTGCACAGCAGAAGAAGAACAGGTTCCGCAACTCAAGCGCAGCCTCCACAGCGGGCAGAAGCAGAGCGCGAGCGCGGCAAAAGGGTGCTGTTTTTACACAGCAGGGAAAAGCAATGGGATACTGCAGGAGGGCGACCAGATCCTAGATATACTACTCACCGGTCCCCGAAGCAAGCAGACCCAGGCTTCTCCACGATAGTTTCAGCAGCTGGCAGGTTCAGAAGAGCAGGGAACGCTTTGTAGTCGTGTAGAGCAAAAAGACGTCCCAATCGACGAAACCGGCACAGTTTTGTTGCCGCACAGGACAACGGAGCGGCCGTGTGTATTCGAGCCAAATGAACCCTCCTCCCTTCAGACCTGGGAACGCCAAGTGCACGAAGCGTGGGAGAGGGACAAGGACTCGCAATACAACACAACCTGGCGGCGGTTGCAGAGCCAAACTCCTTTGTAAGCTGGTCAGTCAACTGGATGGCCCAGAGACGCTTCCGAAGGCTTACTTGGCAGGAGATGGTTGAAGATGCCGGGAATAGCTGTTCCTGCTATTCCAAAGGTCGAAGCACCAGTACAGGCCTTCTGGTTCGATCAAAGGAGGACAGGGGCTCTCCGGACGACAGCAGTGCAAAGGAGGATTCCTTCAGCGGGTCACCAGCGATTCCTCGGTCCAGCCTCGTAGTTGCAGGATACTTGGCTCCTGTATTCCTTCGTTCGGGAGAACTCAGGAGATCGACATGGTAGTGGTGTTTCCAGCCCCCTCTTATCCACGGTTCCCTTCGCGCCAAAACGTAGGGGAGCCAATGGGAGATCCGCTCATCAAAACACATACCATACGTGGACCAATCACGGACCACGGTGGTCCCAGGCATTCACACCACCCTAGACTCTCTGGCACCCAGGATGTGTATTGGGACCAGACATCCCAGCCCACACCCTGGAGGCACACAAACGACATGTAGAAGCCCGCGAAAGCAACTGCGTTTCGCGGGAAAGTACATGCCCAAATAAGGAAGGCCCCGTGTCGCCGGACCTGGGGAAGGTGAAGGGAGCAAGACGGACAGTGGACAGGACAAAGGAGCCTCGCGGCCTGGCCATATTGGGAGCCAGGCCACCATTTTGGGTTCAGTGCGAAAAACGTGCTCAGAACGCCAAAAGGAGCTCAAAATAAACAAAACGATCGCTGCCACCATTCGAGTCCCTGAATGACTTGCACCGATCAAATACCATCCTAAAAGAGTATCTAGGGTCTGTAGAAGGCTAGAGACCCAAGAGAGCTGTAACTTAGCTTACAGTGCCCTCTTGTGTCATGTTGCACTAAAGCCGCAACACGATAAAAGAAACTACGGGAAACAGCGTTCCCCGGTACTGACTGTCTTAAGGGCATGTCAGTTTCCCCATAAGAAAAGGAGCGAAAGCCCAGAGGAGTGCGGCAGAAGGCTGCACTTCTCTGGCAAAGTCAAGAACAAGGTGAAAAACAACAGCAAAAAGTTTAGGGGTTGCCACATGGAAGGAAAATTACCTACAATTCCGAAATCTTTCCTAACAATGTGATATCCCAATGCTTCTACAAATCCTGAGACCCATACATGGCATGAGATGTGATAACAAACTCCTTCCCATTCCAATCCTGAGACCCTTCCTATAGCTTGAGATGTGATATCCAACTCCTTCCCATTCCAATTCTGAGACCCGTCCTATACCATGAGATGTGATATCTCAATGCTTCTAATACCAAACCTGAGACCCTTCCTATAACGAGATGGGATATCCAACTCCTTCCCATTCCAATCCTGAGACCCTTCCGATAGCAGAGATGTGATATCTCAATGCTTATACCAAACCTGAGACCCTTCCTATGGCATGAGATGTCATATACAACTCCTTCCGATTCCAAACCTGAGACCCTTCCTATTGCATGAGATGGGATATCTCAATGCTAATACCAAACCTGAGACCCTTCCTATAGCATGAGATGTGATATCCAACTCCTTCCCATTCCAATCCTGAGACCCTTCCTATAGCTTGAGATGTGATATCCAACTCATTCCCATTCCAATCCTGAGACCCTTCCTATAGCATGAGATGTGATATCTCAATGCTTCTAATACCAAGGATGAGATCCTTCCTATGACATGAGATGTGATATCCAAATACTTCCACTTCCAAACCTGAGACCCTCCCTTTAGCATGAGATGTGATATCCGACTCCTTCCCATTCCAATCCTAAGACCCTTCCTATAGCATGAGATGTGATATCTCAATGCTTATACCAAACCTGAGACCCTTCCTATAGCATGAGATGTGATATCCAACTTCTTCCCATTCCAATCCTGAGACCCTTCCTATAACATGAGATGTAATGTCTCAATGCTTCTAATACCAAACCTGAGATCTTTCCTATAACATGAGATGTGATATCCAACTCCTTCCCATTCCAATCCTGAGACCCTTCCTATAGCTTGAGATGTGATATCTCAATGCTTATACCAAACCTGAGACCCTTCCTATAGCTTGAGATGTGATATCCAACTCCTTCCCATTCCAATCCTGAGACCCTTCCTATAGCATGAGATGTGATATCTCAATGCCTCTAATACCAAACCTGAGATCCTTCCTCTAACATGAAATGTGATATCCAACTCCTTCCCCTATCAAACCTGAGAGCCTTCCCATAGCATAAGATATGATATCCAAGTCCTTCCCATTCCAAACCTGAGACCCTTCCTATAACATGAGATGTGATATCCAACTCCTTCCCATTCCAACCTGAGACCCTTCCTATAGCATGAGATGGGATATCCAACTCCTTCCAAATCCAATCGTGATACCCTTCCGATAGCATGAGATGTGATATCCCAATGCTTCTACCAAACCTGAGACCCATACTATGGCATGAGATGTGATATCAAACTCCTTCCCATTCCAATCCTGAGACCCTTCCGATAGCAGAGATGTGATATCTCAATGCTTATACCAAACCTGAGACCCTTCCTATGGCATGAGATGGGATATCTCAATGCTAATACCAAACCTGAGACCCTTCCTATAGCATGAGATGTGATATCCAACTCCTTCCCATTCCAATCCTGAGACCCTTCCTATAGCTTGAGATGTGATATCCAACTCCTTCCCATTCCAATCCTGAGACCCTTCCTATAGCATGAGATGTGATATCTCAATGCTTCTAATACCAAGCCTGAGATCCTTCCTATAACATGAGATGTGATATCCAAATACTTCCACTTCCAAACCTGAGACCCTCCCTTTAGCATGAGATGTGATATCCGACTCCTTCCCATTCCAATCCTAAGACCCTTCCTATAGCATGAGATGTGATATCTCAATGCTTATACCAAACCTGAGACCCTTCCTATAGCATGAGATGTGATATCCAACTTCTTCCCATTCCAATCCTGAGACCCTTCCTATAACATGAGATGTAATGTCTCAATGCTTCTAATACCAAACCTGAGATCTTTCCTATAACATGAGATGTGATATCCAACTCCTTCCCATTCCAATCCTGAGACCCTTCCTATAGCTTGAGATGTGATATCTCAATGCTTATACCAAACCTGAGACCCTTCCTATAGCTTGAGATGTGATATCCAACTCCTTCCCATTCCAATCCTGAGACCCTTCCTATAGCATGAGATGTGATATCTCAATGCCTCTAATACCAAACCTGAGATCCTTCCTCTAACATGAAATGTGATATCCAACTCCTTCCCCTATCAAACCTGAGAGCCTTCCCATAGCATAAGATATGATATCCAAGTCCTTCCCATTCCAATCCTGAGACCCTTCCTATAACATGAGATGTGATATCCAACTCCTTCCCATTCCAACCTGAGACCCTTCCTATAGCATGAGATGGGATATCCAACTCCTTCCAAATCCAATTGTGATACCCTTCCGATAGCATGAGATGTGATATCCCAATGCTTCTACCAAACCTGAGACCCATACTATGGCATGAGATGTGATATCAAACTCCTTCCCATTCCAATCCTGAGACCCTTCCTATAGCTTGAAATGTGATGTCCAACTCCTTCCCATTCCAATCTTGAGACCCTTCCTATAGCATGAGATGTGATATCTCAATGCTTCTAATACCAAACCTGAGATCCTTCCTATAACATGAGATGTGATATCCAAATCCTTCCACTTCCAAACCTGAGACCCTCCCTTTAGCATGAGATGTGATATCCGACTCCTTCCCATTCCAATCCTGAGACCCTTCTAATAGCATGAGATGTGATATCTCAATGCCTCTAATACCAAACCTGAGATCCTTCCGATAGCATGAGATGTGATATCTCAATGCTTCTAATATCAAACCTGAGATCCTTCCTATAACATGAGATGTGATATCCAAATCCTTCCCCTTCCAAACCTGAGACCCTCCCTTTAGCATGAGATGTGATATCTCAATGCCTCTAATACCAAACCTGAGATCCAACCTCTAACATGAAATGTGATATCCAACTCCTTCCCCTTCAAAACCTGAGAGCCTTCCTATAGCATGAGATGTGATATCCAAGTCCTTCCCATTCCAATCCTGAGACCCTTCCTATAACATCAGATGTGATATCCAACTCCTTCCCATTCCAACCTGAGACCCTTCCTATAGCATGAGATGGGATATCCAACTCCTTCCAAATCCAATCCTGATACCCTTCCGATAGCATGAGATGTGATATCCCAATGCTTCTACAAAACCTGAGACCCATTCATGGCATGAGATGTGATATCAAACTCCTTCCCATTCCAATCCTGAGACACTTCCTATAGCATGAGATGTGATATCTCAATGCTTCTAATACCAAACCTGAGACTCTTCCTATAACATGAGATGGGATATCCAACTCCTTCCCATTCCAATCCTGAGACCCTTCCGATAGCAGAGATGTGATATCTCAATGCTTATACCAAACCTGAGACCCTTCCTATGGCATGAGATGTCATATACAACTCCTTCCCATTCCAATCCTAAGACCCTTCCTATAGCATGAGATGTGATATCTCAATGCTTATACCAAACCTGAGACCCTTCCTATAGCATGAGATGTGATATCCAACTTCTTCCCATTCCAATCCTGAGACCCTTCCTATAACATGAGATGTGATGTCTCAATGCTTCTAATACCAAACCTGATATCCTTCCTATGACATGAGATGTGATATCCAACTCCTTCCCATTCCAATCCTGAGACCCTTCCTATAGCATGAGATGTGATATCTCAATGCTTATACCAAACCTGAGACCCTTCCTATAGCATGAGATGTGATATCCAACTCCTTCCCATTCCAATCCTGAGACCCTTCCTATAGCATGAAATGTGATATCTCAATGCCTCTAACACCAAACCTGAGATCCTTCCTCTAACATGAAATGTGATATCCAACTCCTTCCCATTCCAATCCTGAGACCCTTCCCATAGCATGCAATATGATATCTCAATGATTCTAATAACAAACCTGAGACCCGTCCTATAACATGAGATGGGATATCCAACTCCTTCCCATTCCAATCCTGAGACACTTCCGATAGCAGAGATGTGATATCTCAATGCTTATACTAAACCTGAGACCCTTCCTATAGCATGAGATGTGATATCCAATTCCTTCCCGTTCCAAACCTGAGACCCATCCTATAGCATATGTGATATCCAACTCCTTCCCATTCCAAACATGAGACCCTTCCTATAGCAAGAATGTAATATCCAACTTCTTCCCATTCCAATCCTGAGACCCTTCCTACAGCATGCGATGTGATATCTCAATGCTTCTAATACCAAACCTGAGACCCGTCCTATAACATGAGATGGGATATCCAACTCCTTCCCGTTCCAAACCTGAGACCCTTCCTATAGCATGAGATGTGATATCCAACTCCTTCCCATCCCAATCCTGAGACACTTCCGATTGCAGAGATGTGATATCTCAATGTTTATACCAAACCTGAGACTCTTCCTATAACATGAGATGTGATATCCAACTCCTTCCCGTTCCAAACCTGAGACCCTTCCTATAGCATGAGATGTGATATCCAGCTCCTTCCCATTCCAATCCTGAGACCCTTCCGATAGCATGAGATATGTTATCTCAATGCTTCTAATACCAAACCTGAGATCCTTCTTATAACATGTGATGTGATATCCAAATCCTTCCCCTTCCAAACCTGAGACCCTCCCTTTAGCATGAGATGTGATATCCAACTCCTTCCCATTCCAATCCTGAGACCCTTATGATAGCATGAGATGTGATATCTCAATGCCTCTAATACCAAACCTGAGATACTTCCGATAGCATGAGATGTGATATCTCAATGCTTCTAATACCAAACCTGAGATCCTTCCTATAACATGAGATGTGATATCCAAATCCTTCCCCTTCTAAACCTGAGACCCTCCCTTTAGCATGAGATGTGATATCCAACTCCTTCCCATTCCAATCCTGAGACCCTTCTGATAGCATGAGATGTGATATCTCAATGCCTCTAATACCAAACCTGAGATCCTACCTCTAACATGAAATGTGATATCCAACTCCTTCCCTTTCCAAACCTGAGACCCTGCCTATAGCATGAGATGTGATATCCAAGTCCTTCCCATTCCAATCCTGAGACCCTTCCTATAGCATGAGATGTGATATCTCAATGCTTATACCAAACCTGAGACCCTTCCTATAGCATGAGATGTGATATCCAACTCCTTCCCATTCCAATCCTGAGACCCTTCCTATAGCATGAGATGTGATATCTCAATGCCTCTAATACCAAACCTGAGATCCTTCCTCTAACATGAAATGTGATATCCAACTCCTTCCCTTTCCAAACCTGAGAGCCTACCTATAGCATGAGATGTGATATCCAAGTCCTTCCCATTCCAATCCTTAGACCCTTCCTACAGCATGCAATATGATATCTCAATGATTCTAATACCAAACCTGAGACCCGTCCTATAACATGAGATGGGGTATCCAACTCCTTTCAATTCCAATCCTGAGACACTTCCTATAGCATGAGATGTGATATCTCAATGCTTATACCAAACATGAGACCCTTCCTATGGCATGAGATGTCATATACAACTCCTTCCCATTCCAATCCTGAGACCCTTCCTATAGCATGAGATGTGATATCTCAATGCTTATACCAAACCTGAGACCCTTCCTATAACATGAGATGTGATATCCAACTTCTTCCCATTCCAATCCTGAGACCCTTCCTATAACATGAGATGTGATGTCTCAATGCTTCTAATACCAAACCTGATATCTTTCCTATGACATGAGATGTGATATCCAACTCCTTCCCATTCCAATCCTGAGACCCTTCCTATAGCATGAGATGTGATATCTCAATGCTTATACCAAACCTGAGACCCTTCCTATAGCTTGAGATGTGATATCCAACTCCTTCCCATTCCAATCCTGAGAACCTTCCTATAGCATGAGATGTGATATCTCAATGCCTCTAATACCAAACCTGAGATCCTTCCTCTAACATGAAATGTGATATCCAACTCCTTCCCCTTCTAAACCTGAGAGCCTTCCTATAGCATGAGATATGATATCCAAGTCCTTCCCATTCCAATCCTGAGACCCTTCCTATAACATGAGATGTGATATCCAACTCCTTCCCATTCCAACCTGAGACCCTTCCTATAGCATGAGATGGGATATCCAACTCCTTCCAAATCCAATCCTGATACCCTTCCGATAGCATGAGATGTGATATCCCAATGCTTCTACCAAACCTGAGACCCATACTATGGCATGAGATGTGATATCAAACTCCTTCCCATTCCAATCCTGAGACCCTTCCTATAGCTTGAGATGTGATATCCAACTCCTTCCCATTCCAATTCTGAGACCCTTCCTATACCATGAGACTTGATATCTCAATGCTTCTAATACCAAACCTGAGACCCGTCCTATAACATGAGATGTGATATCCAAATCCTTCCCCTTCCAAACCTTAGACCCTTCCTTTATCATGAGATGTGATATCCAACTCCTTCCCATTCCAATCCTGACACCCTTCCGATATCATGAGATTTGTTTTCTCAATGCTTCTAATATCAAACTTGAGACCCTCCCTATAGCATGAGATCTGACATCCAAGTCCTTCCCATTCCAATCCTGAGACCCTTCCTATAGCATGAGATGTGATATCTCAATGCTTCTAATACCAAACCTGAGACCCTTCCTATAACATGAGATGGGATATCCAAGTCCTTCCCATTCTAATCCTGAGACCCTTCCCATAGCATGAGATGTGATGTCTCAATGCTTCTAATACCAAACCTGAGATCCTTCCTATAACATGAGATGTGATATCCAACTCCTTCCCATTCCAATCCTGAGACCCTTCCTATAGCATGAGAAGTGATATCTCCATGCTTATACCAAACCCGAGACCCTTCCTATAGCATGAGATGTGATATCCAACTCCTTCCCATTCCAATCCTGAGACCCTTCCTATAGCATGAGAAGTGATATCTCCATGCGTATACCAAACCTGAGACCCTTCCTATAGCATGAGATGTGATATCCAAATCCTTCCCATTCCAATCCTGAGACCCTTCCTATAGCATGAGATGTGATATCTCAATGCTTATACCAAACCAGAGACCCGTCCTATAACATGAGATGGGATATCCAACTCCTTTCCATTCCAATCCTGAGACCCTTCCTATAACATGAGATGTGATATCCAACTCCTTCCCATTCCAACCTGAGACCCTTCCTATAGCATGAGATGGGATATCCAACTCCTTCCAAATCCAATCCTGATACCCTTCCGATAGCATGAGATGTGATATCCCAATGCTTCTACCAAACCTGAGACCCATACTATGGCATGAGATGTGATATCAAACTCCTTCCCATTCCAATCCTGAGACCCTTCCTATAGCTTGAGATGTGATATCCAACTCCTTCCCATTCCAATTCTGAGACCCTTCCTATACCATGAGACTTGATATCTCAATGCTTCTAATACCAAACCTGAGACCCGTCCTATAACATGAGATGTGATATCCAAATACTTCCCCTTCCAAACCTTAGACCCTTCCTTTATCATGAGATGTGATTTCCAACTCCTTCCCATTCCAATCCTGACACCCTTCCGATATCATGAGATTTGTTATCTCAATGCTTCTAATATCAAACTTGAGACCCTCCCTATAGCATGAGATCTGACATCCAAGTCCTTCCCATTCCAATCCTGAGACCCTTCCTATAGCATGAGATGTGATATCTCAATGCTTCTAATACCAAACCTGAGACCCTTCCTATAACATGAGATGGGATATCCAACTCCTTCCCATTACAATCCTGAGACCCTTCCGATAGCAGAGATGTGATATCTCAATGCTTATACCAAACCTGAGACCCTTGCTATGGCCTGAGATGTCATATACAACTCCTTCCCATTCCAATCCTGAGACCCTTCCTATAGCATGAGAAGTGATATCTCCATGCTTATACCAAACCTGAGACCCTTCCTATAGCATGAGATGTAATATCCAACTCCTTCCCATTCCAATCCTGAGACCCTTCCTATAGCATGAGAAGTGATATCTCCATGCGTATACCAAACCTGAGACCCTTCCTATAGCATGAAATGTGATATCCAAATCCTTCCCATTCCAATCCTGAGACCCTTCCTATAGCATGAGATGTGATATCTCAATGCTTATACCAAACCAGAGACCCGTCCGATAACATGAGATGGGATATCCAACTCCTTTCCATTCCAATCCTGAGACCCTTCCTATAACATGAGATGTGATATCCAACTCCTTCCCATTCCAACCTGAGACCCTTCCGATAGCATGAGATGTGATATCCCAATGCTTCTACCAAACCTGAGACCCATACTATGGCATGAGATGTGATATCAAACTCCTTCCCATTCCAATCCTGAGACCCTTCCTATAGCTTGAGATGTGATATCCAACTCCTTCCCATTCCAATTCTGAGACCCTTCCTATACCATGAGACTTGATATCTCAATGCTTCTAATACCAATCCTGAGACCCTTCCTATAACATGAGATGTGATGTCTCAATGCTTCTAATACCAAACCTGATATCTTTCCTATGACATGAGATGTGATATCCAACTCCTTCCCATTCCAATCCTGAGACCCTTCCTATAGCATGAGATGTGATATCTCAATGCTTATACCAAACCTGAGACCCTTCCTATAGCTTGAGATGTGATATCCAACTCCTTCCCATTCCAATCCTGAGAACCTTCCTATAGCATGAGATGTGATATCTCAATGCCTCTAATACCAAACCTGAGATCCTTCCTCTAACATGAAATGTGATATCCAACTCCTTCCCCTTCTAAACCTGAGAGCCTTCCTATAGCATGAGATATGATATCCAAGTCCTTCCCATTCCAATCCTGAGACCCTTCCTATAACATGAGATGTGATATCCAACTCCTTCCCATTCCAACCTGAGACCCTTCCTATAGCATGAGATGGGATATCCAACTCCTTCCAAATCCAATCCTGATACCCTTCCGATAGCATGAGATGTGATATCCCAATGCTTCTACCAAACCTGAGACCCATACTATGGCATGAGATGTGATATCAAACTCCTTCCCATTCCAATCCTGAGACCCTTCCTATAGCTTGAGATGTGATATCCAACTCCTTCCCATTCCAATTCTGAGACCCTTCCTATACCATGAGACTTGATATCTCAATGCTTCTAATACCAAACCTGAGACCCGTCCTATAACATGAGATGTGATATCCAAATCCTTCCCCTTCCAAACCTTAGACCCTTCCTTTATCATGAGATGTGATATCCAACTCCTTCCCATTCCAATCCTGACACCCTTCCGATATCATGAGATTTGTTTTCTCAATGCTTCTAATATCAAACTTGAGACCCTCCCTATAGCATGAGATCTGACATCCAAGTCCTTCCCATTCCAATCCTGAGACCCTTCCTATAGCATGAGATGTGATATCTCAATGCTTCTAATACCAAACCTGAGACCCTTCCTATAACATGAGATGGGATATCCAAGTCCTTCCCATTCTAATCCTGAGACCCTTCCCATAGCATGAGATGTGATGTCTCAATGCTTCTAATACCAAACCTGAGATCCTTCCTATAACATGAGATGTGATATCCAACTCCTTCCCATTCCAATCCTGAGACCCTTCCTATAGCATGAGAAGTGATATCTCCATGCTTATACCAAACCCGAGACCCTTCCTATAGCATGAGATGTGATATCCAACTCCTTCCCATTCCAATCCTGAGACCCTTCCTATAGCATGAGAAGTGATATCTCCATGCGTATACCAAACCTGAGACCCTTCCTATAGCATGAGATGTGATATCCAAATCCTTCCCATTCCAATCCTGAGACCCTTCCTATAGCATGAGATGTGATATCTCAATGCTTATACCAAACCAGAGACCCGTCCTATAACATGAGATGGGATATCCAACTCCTTTCCATTCCAATCCTGAGACCCTTCCTAAAACATGAGATGTGATATCCAACTCCTTCCCATTCCAACCTGAGACCCTTCCTATAGCATGAGATGGGATATCCAACTCCTTCCAAATCCAATCCTGATACCCTTCCGATAGCATGAGATGTGATATCCCAATGCTTCTACCAAACCTGAGACCCATACTATGGCATGAGATGTGATATCAAACTCCTTCCCATTCCAATCCTGAGACCCTTCCTATAGCTTGAGATGTGATATCCAACTCCTTCCCATTCCAATTCTGAGACCCTTCCTATACCATGAGACTTGATATCTCAATGCTTCTAATACCAAACCTGAGACCCGTCCTATAACATGAGATGTGATATCCAAATCCTTCCCCTTCCAAACCTTAGACCCTTCCTTTATCATGAGATGTGATTTCCAACTCCTTCCCATTCCAATCCTGACACCCTTCCGATATCATGAGATTTGTTATCTCAATGCTTCTAATATCAAACTTGAGACCCTCCCTATAGCATGAGATCTGACATCCAAGTCCTTCCCATTCCAATCCTGAGACCCTTCCTATAGCATGAGATGTGATATCTCAATGCTTCTAATACCAAACCTGAGACCCTTCCTATAACATGAGATGGGATATCCAACTCCTTCCCATTACAATCCTGAGACCCTTCCGATAGCAGAGATGTGATATCTCAATGCTTATACCAAACCTGAGACCCTTGCTATGGCCTGAGATGTCATATACAACTCCTTCCCATTCCAATCCTGAGACCCTTCCTATAGCATGAGAAGTGATATCTCCATGCTTATACCAAACCTGAGACCCTTCCTATAGCATGAGATGTAATATCCAACTCCTTCCCATTCCAATCCTGAGACCCTTCCTATAGCATGAGAAGTGATATCTCCATGCGTATACCAAACCTGAGACCCTTCCTATAGCATGAAATGTGATATCCAAATCCTTCCCATTCCAATCCTGAGACCCTTCCTATAGCATGAGATGTGATATCTCAATGCTTATACCAAACCAGAGACCCGTCCGATAACATGAGATGGGATATCCAACTCCTTTCCATTCCAATCCTGAGACCCTTCCTATAACATGAGATGTGATATCCAACTCCTTCCCATTCCAACCTGAGACCCTTCCGATAGCATGAGATGTGATATCCCAATGCTTCTACCAAACCTGAGACCCATACTATGGCATGAGATGTGATATCAAACTCCTTCCCATTCCAATCCTGAGACCCTTCCTATAGCTTGAGATGTGATATCCAACTCCTTCCCATTCCAATTCTGAGACCCTTCCTATACCATGAGACTTGATATCTCAATGCTTCTAATACCAAACCTGAGACCCGTCCTATAACATGAGATGTGATATCCAAATCCTTCCCCTTCCAAACCTTAGACCCTTCCTTTATCATGAGATGTGATTTCCAACTCCTTCCCATTCCAATCCTGACACCCTTCCGATATCATGAGATTTGTTATCTCAATGCTTCTAATATCAAACTTGAGACCCTCCCTATAGCATGAGATCTGACATCCAAGTCCTTCCCATTCCAATCCTGCGAACCTTCCTATAGCATGAGATGTGATATCTCAATGCTTCTAATACCAAACCTGAGACCCTTCCTATAACATGAGATGGGATATCCAACTCCTTCCCATTCCAATCCTGAGACCCTTCCGATAGTAGAGATGTGATATCTCAATGCTTATACCAAACCTGAGACCCTTGCTATGGCCTGAGATGTCATATACAACTCCTTCCCATTCCAATCCTGAGACCCTTCCTATAACATGAGATGTGATATCTCAATGCTTATACCAAACCTGAGACCCTTCCTATAGCATGAGATGTGATATCCAACTCCTTCCCATTCCAATCCTGAGACCCTTCCCATAGCATGAGATGTGATGTCTCAATGCTTCTAATACCAAACCTGAGATCCTTCCTATAACATGAGATGTGATATCCAACTCCTTCCCATTCCAACCCTGAGACCCTTCCTATAGCATGAGAAGTGATATCTCCATGCTTATACCAAACCTGAGACCCTTCCTATAGCATGAGATGTAATATCCAACTCCTTCCAATTCCAATCCTGAGACCCTTCCTATAGCATGAGAAGTGATATCTCCATGCGTATACCAAACCTGAGACCCTTCCTATAGCATGAGATGTGATATCCAAATCCTTCCCATTCCAATCCTGAGACCCTTCCTATAGCATGAGATGTGATATCTCAATGCTTATACCAAACCAGAGACCCGTCCTATAACATGAGATGGGATATCCAACTCCTTCCCATTCCAATCCTGAGCCACTTCCGATAGCAGAGATGTGATATCTCAATGCTTATACCAAACCTGAGACCCTTCCTATAACATGAGATGTGATATCCAACTCATTCCCGTTCCAAACCTGAGACACTTCCTATAGCATATGTGATATCCAACTCCTTCCCATTCCAAACATGAGACCCTTCCTATAGCAAGAATGTAATATCCAACTCCTACCCATTCCAATCCTGAGACCATTCCTATAGCATGAGATGTGATATATCAATGCTTCTAATACCAAACCTGAGATCCTTCCTATGACATGAAATGTGATATCCAAATCCTTCCCATTCCAAACCTGAGACCCTTCCTACAGCATGCGATGTGATATCTCAATGCTTCTAATATCAAACCTGAGACCCGTCCTATAACATGAGATGGGATATCCAACTCCTTCCCGTTCCAAACCTGAGACCCTTCCTATAGCATGAGATGTGATATCAAATTCCTTCCCATCCCAATCCTGAGACACCTCCGATAGCAGAGATGTGATATCTCTATGCTTATACCAAACCTGAGACTCTTCCTATAACATGAGATGTGATATCCAACTCCTTCCCGTTCCAAACCTGAGACCCTTCCTATGCATGAGATGTGATATCCAACTCCTTCCCATTCCAATCCTGAGACCCTTCCGATAGCATGAGATGTGATATCTCAATGCTTCTAATACCAAACCTGTGATCCTTCCTATAATAAGAGATGTGATATCCAAATCCTTCCCCTTCCAAACCTGAGACCCTCCCTTTAGCATGAGATGTGATATCTCAATGCCTCTAATACCAAACCTGAGATCCTTCCAATAGCATGAGATGTCATATCTCAATGCTTCTGATACCAAACCTGAGATCCTTCCTATAACATGAGATGTGATATCCAAATCCTTCCCCTTCCAAACCTGAGACCCTCCCTTTAGCATGAGATGTGATATCCAACTCCTTCCCATTCCAATCCTGAGACCCTTCTGATAGCATGAGATGTGATATCTCAATGCCTCTAATACCAAACATGATTCCTACCTCTAACATGAAATGTGATATCCAACCCCTTCCCTTTCCAAACATGAGACCCTCCCTATAGCATGAGATGTGATATCCAAGTCCTTCCCATTCCAATCCTGAGACCCTTCCTATAGCATGAGATGTGATATCTCAATGCTTCTAATACCAAACCTGAGACCCTTCCTATAACATAAGATGGGATATCCAACTCCTTCCCATTCCAATCCTGAGACCCTTCCGATAGCAGAGATGTGATATCTCAATGCTTATACCAAACCTGAGACCCTTCCTGTGGCATGAGATGTCATATACAACTCCTTCCCATTCCAATCCTGAGACCCTTCCTATAGCATGAGATGTGATATCCAACTCCTTCCCATTCCAATCCTGAGACCCTTCCTATAGCATGAGATTTGATATCTCAATGCTTCTAACACCAAACCTGAGATCCTTCCGATAGCATGAGATGTGATATCTCAATGCTTCTAATACCAAACCTGAGATCATTCCTATAACACGAGATGTTATATCCAAATCCTTCCCCTTCCAAACCTGAGACCCTCCCTTTAGCATGAGATGTGATATCCAACTCCTTCCCATTCCAATCCTGAGACCCTTCCTATAGCATGAGATGTGATTTCTCAATGCTTCTAATACCAAACCTGAGATCCTTCCTATGACATGAGATGTGATATCCAACTCCTTCCCATTCCAATCCTGAGACACTTCCTATAGCATGAGAAGTGATATCTCAATGCTTATACCAAACCTGAGACCCTTCCTACGGCATGAGATGTCATATACAACTCCTTCCCATTCCAATCCTGAGACCCTTCTTATAGCATGAGATGTGATATCTCAATGCTTATACCAAACCTGAGACCCTTCCTATAGCATGAGATTTGATATCCAACTACTTCCCATTCCAATCCTGAGACCCTTCCTATAGCATGAGATGTGATATCCAACTACTTCCCTTTCCAAACCTGAGAGCCTATCTATAGCATGAGATGTGATATCCAATTCCTTCCCATTCCAATCCTGAGACCCTTCCTATAGCATGAGATGTGATATCTCAATGCTTCTAATACCAAACCCGAGACCCTTCCTATAGCATGAGAAGTGATATCCAACTACTTCCCATTCCAATCCTGAGACCCTTCTTATAGCATGAGATGTGATATCCAACTCCTTCCATTCCAATCCTGAGACCCATACTATAGCATGAGATGTGATATCGCAATGCTTATACCAAACCTGAGACCCTTCCTATAGCATGAGATGTGATATCCAACTACTTCCCATTCCAATCCTGAGAAATTCCCTATAGCATGAGATGTGATATCCAACTCCTTCCCTTTCCAAACCTGAGAGCATATCTATAGCATGAGATGGGATATCCAACTCCTTCCTATTCCAATCCTGATAGCAGAGATGTGATATCTCAATGCTTATACCAAACCTGAGACCCTTCCTATGACATGAGATGTGATATCCAACTCATTCCCATTCCAAACCTGAGACACTTCCTATAGCATATGTGATATCCAACTCCTTCCCATTCCAAACATGAGACCCTTCCGATAGCATGAGATGTGATATCCAACTCCTTCCAATTCCAATACTGAGACCCTTCCAATAGCATATGTGATATCTCAATGCTTCTAATATCAAACCTGAGAACCTCTCTATAGCATGAGATGTGATATCCAACTCCTTCCAATTCCAATACTGAGACTCCTTCCAATAGCATATGTGATATCTCACTGCTTCTAATATCAAAACTGAGACCCTCCCTATAGCATGAGATGTGATATCCAACTCCTTCCCATTCCAAACTTGTTACCCTTCCTGTAGCATGAAACGTGATTTCTCACCCCTTCCAATACCAAACCCGAGACCATTCCCACAGCCTGAGATTTGAAATCTCATTTCTTCCAATACCAAACCCGAGACCCTTCCGATAGGATGAGATTTACTATGTCACTCCTTAAAATACCAAACTCGAGTCCCTTCCTAAAGGATGTGATTTGATATCTCAGTGCTTCTAATACCAAACCTGAGACCCTCCCTATAACGAGATGTCATATCCAACTCCTTCCCTTTCCAATCCTGAGACTCTTCCTATAGCATGACATGTGATATCGAACTTCCCATGCCAAACCTGAGACTCAGACCTCCCCGTCTAACCTTCTCACCACTCCTAGCTCCCGGATTGATCATGCACTCCTGCTGTCTCTTCTCTCCCTTCTTCTGCTTCCTTTCCTCTCTCCGTCCTCATCTGCCCTAGGTCAGGCTCCTTCTACACCTCAGCAGGGATTACTGATTTGTACCCCTCCCCACTCTCAACTCTCACTCAGTTTCAAACACTCATCTGACATCTGCCATTTCCTTGAAGAACCCGACCTTGATGTCCTTGGTCTAAACGAGACATGGTTGACGGCCAGCGCTGTCTCGAGCTTTGACACTTTCCTCCCTGATGACAAGTTCCTCTCCATGCCCAGATCCAACCGTTCTTGAGGGGAGTATCCTTGATTCCTGTAGTAAATAGCTTTCCTTTGCAGGCCGACTCCTCTCACGAATGCCTTGTCTGCATGCATTCTCTCTTTCCTGGCCATTCACTCACCGTGGCTATTTGCCTAACCCCTTCCTCTCTCAGTGAATGGACTTCTCCATCCTAGCCTCCTAACACTCAACTCCGCCTACTTGGAGAATTCAACATGAACCTGTATGCTTCCTGACCTGGACTTTTACGAGATCTGCAACTCTTCATGTCGCTGGCCCTACACACTGCAGGGAAAACTCAGGATTTTCAGATCTCAGACCTCCCCCTCTGTAACCCTCTCAACAATCCTCTCCCGTGGTGATCAAGTTCTCATCTCCAAAGAAGGCTAACTACCAGCTGTTCCTCCTCAGTGGAGTTCTCCCTTTCTGTCCCTGCTCCCTGCACCGTTTCGCGTTGCAAACACTCGCTTCCCAGCTCTCTGGTTTAGACGGGTGTTCCCTGCCTTCTCTCCTCTTCCCGCTGCCTTCAAATCAACAAATTAGCTTCAAAAGATACACGGTGCTCAGAATGCTTTATAACACCCATTATTCAAGATATAGCTGTAACCCGCAAGACGTATTGAAAAGTGCTAAAAACTAGCAAAAATAGCTAGAAAATGTTCTTTCCTCGCGTTTTGGTAAATGCGAATTCTTGTGGATTCCCATTTTGTACTCTGTTCGTGCATTTGTTCAGTCGAATCCTGATGTTTTTAACCACTCGTCACCCATACAAGGGGAGGGGGGGGTCAAAATCTACTGTTCACAGGCTGAATGTATACTGCTGAAATCTTCAATGCATTATCGGGTAAACCGACTGTTCTGGAAAGTGTATTTGCCATCTGTTATTCCAGTCACCATGTTTTCATCGTCCCTTCTTGTTTCAAGGCTGCACTCCCGTGGTGATCACGTTTTCTTCCCCAAAGAAGGCTAACTAACAGCTGTTCCTCCTCAGAGCCGTTCTTCCTTTCTGTCCCTGCTCCCTGCACAGTTTCGCGTTGCAAGTACTCGCTTCCCAGCTCTCTGGTTTAGAAGCGTGTTCCCTACCTTCTCTCTTCCCGCTGCCTTCAAATCAACAAATGAGTTCCAAATGATACACAGTGCTCAGAATGCTTTATAACACCCATTATTCATCATATAGCCGTAACCCGCTAGACGTATTGGAATGTGCTGTAAACTAGCAAAACCAGCTAGAAAATGTACTTTCCTCGCGTTTTTGTAAATGCGAATTTTGATGGGTTCCCATGTATGTACTGTGTGCGTGCGTTTGTTGTCGAATCCTGAAGTTTTTAGCCAGTGTTCTCCCATACAAGGGGGGGGGGGTCAACATCTACTGCTGTTCACAGGCTGAATGTATACGGCTGAAATCTTCAAGGCATTATCAGCTTTCCTGACTGTTTTGGAACGTGTATTTGCCATCTGTTAATGCAGTCGCCTTGTGGTCATCCTCCCTTTTAGTTTACAGGCTGCACTCCCCTGGTGATCACATTCTCCTCTCCAGAGCAGGCTAACTACCAGCTGCTCCTCCTCATAGGCGTTCATCCTTTCTGTCCCTGCTCCCTGCACCGTTTCGCGTTGCATGTACTCGCTTCCCAGCTCTCTGGCTGAGGTGCGTGTTTCCTGCCTTCTCTCCTCTTCCTACAGCCTTCCAATGAGCTCCACAAGATAGTGTTCAGAATGCTTTATAACACCCAGTATTCAACATATAGCTGTAACCCGCTAGACGTATTGAAACGTGCTAGAAACTGGCAAAAACAGCTAGAAAATGTACTTCCCTCGCGTTTTGGTAAATGCAGGGTACACGCGTCTAAACCAGAGAGCAGGGAAGCGAGCATTTCAGCAGTATAAATTCAGCCTGTGAACAACACATTTTGATCCTCCCTTTTATGGGAGAAGTGTGGTTCAAAAGAACAGGATTCGA
The DNA here is from genome assembly GCF_040938575.1 of Ambystoma mexicanum. Taxonomy (NCBI): domain Eukaryota; kingdom Metazoa; phylum Chordata; class Amphibia; order Caudata; family Ambystomatidae; genus Ambystoma; species Ambystoma mexicanum. The sequence continues at coordinate 1,158,587,024 of NC_090934.1, forward strand.
CTGAACTGCACGAACAGAGTACAAAATGGGAATCCACCAGAATTCGCATTTACCAAAACGCGAGGAAAGTACATTTTCTAGCTGTTTTTGCTAGTTTTTAGCACGTTTCAATACCTCTAGCGGGTTACGGCTATATGTTGAATAATGGGTGTTATAAAGCATTCTGAACACTATCTTGTGGAGCTCATTGGAAGGCTGTAGGAAGAGGAGAGAATGCAGGGAACACGCATCTAAACCAGAGAGGTGGGAAGCGAGTACATGCAACGCGAATCGGTGCAGGGAGCTGGGCCAGAAAGGATGAACGCCTATGAGGAGGAGCAGCTGGTAGCCTGCTCTGAGGAGAATGTGATCACCAGGGGAGTGCAGCCTGTAAACTAGAACGGACGATGACCCAGGGCGACTGCATTAACAGATGGCAAATACACGTTCCAAAACAGTAAGGAAAGTTGATAATGCATTGAAGATTTCAGCCGTATACAGTCAGCCTGTGAACAGCAGTAGATGTTGACCCCCCCTAGAAAGGGAGAACAGTGGTTAAAAACTTCAGGATTCGACAACAAACGCACGGACACAGTACATACAACATGGGAACCCACCAGATTTCGCATTTACAAAAACGCGAGGGAAGTACATTTTCTAGCTATTTTTGCTAGTTTTTAGCACGTTTCAATACGTCTAGCGGGTTACGGCTATATGATGAATAATGGGTGTTGTAAAGCATTCTGAGCAATGTATATCTTTTGGAGCTCATTTGTTGATTTGAAGGCAGCGGGAAGAGGAGAGAAGGCATAACACGCTTCTAAACCACAGAGCTGGGAAGCGAGTACTTGCAACGCGAAACTGTGCAGGGAGCAGGGACACAAAAGAAGAACGCCTCTGAGGAGGAACAGCGTCTAAACCAGACAGCAGGGAAGCGAGTGTTTGCAACGCGAAACGGAGCAGGGATCAGGGACAGAAAGGATGAACGCCTCTGAGGAGGAGCAGCTGGTAGTTAGCCTGCTCTGGAGAGGAGAATGTGATCAACAGGGGAGTGCAGCCTGTAAAGTAGAAGGGACGATGAACACAGAGCGACTGCATTAACAGATGGCAAATACACGTTCCAAAACAGTCAGGAAAGCTGATAATGCCTTGAAGATTTCAGCCGTATACAATCAGCCTGTGAACAGCAGTAGATGTTGACCCCCCCCTTGTATGGGAGAACAGTGGTTAAAAACTTCAGGATTCGACAACAAACGCACGTACACAGTACATACACTGTGTATCTTTTGAAGCTCATTTGTTGATTTGAAGGCAGCAGGAAGAGAGAGGAGGCAGGGAACACGCGTCTAAACCAGAGAGCTGGGAAGCGAGTACTTGCAACGCGAAACGGTGCAGGGAGCAGGGACAGAAAGGGAGAACTCCACTGAGGAGGAACAGCTGGCAGTTAGCCTTCTTTGGAGATGAGAACTTGATCACCACGGGAGAGGATTGTTGAGAGGGTTACAGAGGGGGAGGTCTGAGATCTGAAAATCCTGAGTTTTCCCTGCAGTGTGTAGGGCCAGCGACATGAAGAGTTGCAGATCTCGTAAAAGTCCAGGTCAGGAAGCATACAGGTTCATGTTGAATTCTCCAAGTAGGCGGAGTTGAGTGGTAGGAGGCTAGGATGGAGAAGTCCATCCACTGAGAGAGGAAGGGGGTAGGCAAATAGAAACGGTGAGAGATTCGCCAGGAAAGAGTGAATGCATGCAGACAAGGCATTCGTGAGAGGAGTCGGCCTGCAAAGGAAAGCAATTTACTACAGGAATCAAGGATACTCCCCCTCAAGAACGGTTGGATTTGGGCATGGAGAGGAACTCGTCATCAGGGAGGAAAGTGTCAAAGCTCGAGACAGCGCTGGGTCAACCATGTCTCGGTGAGACCAAGAACATCAAGGTCGGGTTCTTCCAGGAAATGGCAGATGTCAGATGAGTGTTTGAAAAAGAGAGTTGAGAGTGGGGAGGGGTACAAATCAGTAATCCCTGCGGAGGTGTAGAAGGAGCCTGACCTAGGGCAGATGAGGAAGGAGAGAGGAAAGGAAGCAGAAGAAGGGAGAGAAGAGACAGCAGGAGTGCATGATCAATCCGGGAGCTAGGAGTGGTGAGAAGGTTAGACGGGGAGGTCTGAGTCTCAGGATTGGAATGGGAAGTTCGAAATCACATGTCATGCTATAGGAAGAGTCTCGGGATTGGAATGGGAAGGAGTTGGATATGACATCTCTTGTTATAGGGAGGGTCTCAGGTTTGGTATTAGAATCACATCCTTTGGGAAGGGACTCGAGTTTGGTATTTTAAGGAGCGAGATAGTAAATCTCATCCTATTGGAAGGGTCTCGGGTTTGGTATTGGAAGAAATGAGATTTCACATCTCAGGCTGTGGGAATGGTCTCGGGTTTGGTATTGGAAGGGGTGAGAAATCACATTTCATGTTACAGGAAGGGTGACAAGTTTGGAATGGGAAGGAGTTGGATATCACATGAAGGGGCTCAGGTTTGGTATTAGTAGCATAGAGATATCACATCTCGTTATAGGAAGGGTCTCGATTGGAATGGGAAGGAGTTGGATATCACATCTCGTGCTATAGGGAGGGTCTCAGGTTTGATATTAGAAGCATTGAAATATCACATCTCATGCTATCGGAAGGGTCTCAGGATTGGAATGGGAAGGAGTTGGATATCACATATGCTAAAGGAAAGTTTTCAGGTTTGGAAGGGGAAGGATTTGGATCTCACATCTCATTTTTCAGTACGGGTCTCAGGTTTGGTATTAGAAACGTGGAGATATCACATCTCATGGTATAATAAGGGTCTCAGGATTGGAATGGGAAGGAGTTGGATATCATATCTCAAGCTATCAGGATTGGAATGGGAAGGAGTTTGATATCACATCTCGAGCTATAGGAAGGGTCTCAGGTTTGGGAAGGGAAGGAGTTGGATATCACATCTCATGTTATAGGAAGGATCTCAGGTTTGGTATTAGAAGCATTGAGATATCACATCTCATGCTACAGGAAGGGTCTCATGATAGGAATGTGAAGGATTTGGATATCACATCATACTAAAGGTAGGGTCTCAGGTTTGGTATAAGCATTGAGATATCACATCTCTGCTATCGGAAGGGTCTCAGGATTGGATTGGGAAGGAGTTGGATATCCCTTCTCATGCTATAGGAAGGGTCTCAGGTTGGAATGGGAAGGAGTTGGATAGCACATCTCATGCTAAAGGAAGGGTCTCAGGTTTGGAAGGGGAAGGATTTGGATATCATATCTCATGTTATAGGGCGGGTCCCAGGTTTGGTATTAGAAGCATTGAGGTATCACATCTCATGGCATAGGAAGGGTCTCAGGATTGGAATGGGAAGGAGTTGGATATCACATCTCATCCAATAGAAAGGGTCTCAGGTTTGGAATGGGAAGGAATTGGATATCACATCATGTTATAGGAAGGATCTCAGGATTGGAATGGGAAGGATTTGGATATCCCTTCTCATGCTATAGGAAGTGTCTCAGGTTGGAATGGGAAGGAGTTGGATATCATATCTCGTTATAGGAAGGGTCTCAGGATTGGAATGGGAAGGATTTGGATATCACATATCTTGCTATAGGAAGGGTCTCAGGTTTTTTATTAGAAACATTGAGCTATCACATCTCATGCTAAAGGAAGGGTTTCAGGATTGGAATGGGAAGGATTTGGATATCACATCTCATGCTAAAGGAAGGGTCTCAGGTTTGGAAGGGGAAGGATTTGGATATCATATCACATGTTATAGGACGGGTCACAGGTTTGGTATTAGAAGCATTGAGATATCACATCTCATGCTATAGGAGGAGTCTCAGGATTGGAATGGGAAGGAGTTGGATATCACGTCTCATGTTATAGGAAGGGTCTCAGGATTGGAATGGCAAGGAGTTGGATATCACATCTCATGCTAAAGGAAGGGTCTCAGGTTTGATAGAAGCATTGAGATATCACATCTCATGCTATAGGAAGGAACTCAGGATTGCAATGGGAAGGAGTTGGATATCACATGTCATGCCATAGGATGGGTCATCAGGTTTGGTATAAGCATTGAGATATCACATCTCTGCTATCGGAAGGGTCTCAGGATAGGAATGGGAAGGACTTAGATATCACATCTCATACTATAGGGAGGGTCTCAGTTTTTATATTAGAAGCATTGAGCTATCACATCTCATGCTATCAGAAGGGTCTCAGGATTGGAATGGGATGGAGTTGGATATCACATCGCAAGCTATCTCGGGATTGGAATGGGAAGGAGTTTGATATCACATCTCAAGCTATAGGAATGGTCTCAGGTTTGGAAGGGGAAGGATTTGGATCTCACATCTCATGTTTTAGGACGGGTCTCAGGTTTGGTATTAGAAGCATTGAGATATCACATCTCATGGTATAGGAAGGGTCTCAGGATTGGAATGGAAAGGAGTTGGCTATCACATCTCAAGCTATCTCAGGATTGGAATGGGAAGGAGTTTGATATCACATCTCAAGCTATAGGAAGGGTCTCAGGTTTGGAAAGAGAAGGATTTGGATTTCACATCTCATGTTATAGGATGGTTCTCATGTTTGGTTTTAGTAGCATTGAGATATCACATCTCATGCTATCGGAAGGGTCTCAGGTTGGGAAAGGAAAGGATTTGGAGTTCACATGTTATAGGATGGTTCTCAGGTTTGGTTTTAGAAGCATTAAGATATAACATCTCATGCTATAGGAAGGGTCTCAGGTTTGGAATGGGAAGGAGTTGATATCACATCTCATGCTAAAGGAAAGGTCTCAGATTTGGAAGGGGAAGGATTTGGATCTCACATCTCATGCTATAGGAAGGATCTCAGGTTTGGGATTAGAAGCATTGAGATATCACATCTCATGCTATAGGAAGGGTCTCAGGATTGGAATCGGAAGGAGTTGTATATGACATCTCATGTTATAGGAAGGATCTCAGGTTTGGTATTAGAAGCATTGAGATATCACATCTCATGCTATAGGAAGGGTCTCAGGATTGGAATCGGAAGGAGTTGTATTGGAATCTCATGCCATAGGAAGGATCTCAGGTTTGGTATAAGCATTGAGATATCACATCTCTGCTAACGGAAGGGTCTCAGGATTGGAATGGGAAGGAGTTGGATATCCCATCTCGTTATAGGAAGGGTCTCAGGTTTGGTATTAGAAGCATTGAGATATCACATCTCATGCTATTGGAAGGGCCTAAGGTTTGGAAAGGATTTGGGTATCACATCTCATGTTATAGGACCGGTCTCAGGTTTGGTATTAGAAGCATTGAGATATCAAGTCTCATGGTATAGGAAGGGTCTCATGATTGGAATGGGAAGGAATTGGATATCACATCATGTTATAGGAAGGATCTCAGGATTGGAATGGGAAGGATTTGGATCTCCCTTCTCATGCTATAGGAAGTGTCTCAGGTTGGAATGGGAAGGAGTTGGATATCACATCTCGTTATAGGAAGGGTCTCAGGATTGGAATGGGAAGGATTTGGATATCACATCTCTTGCTATAGGAAGGGTCTCAGGTTTTTTATTAGAAACATTGAGCTATCACATCTCATGCTATAGGAAGGGTTTCAGGATTGGAATGGGAAGGATTTGGATATCACATCTCATGCTAAAGGAAGGGTCTCAGGTTTGGAAGGGGAAGGATTTGGATATCATATCTCATGTTATAGGGCGGGTCCCATGTTTGGTATTAGAAGCATTGAGATATCACATCTCATGCTATAGGAGGAGTCTCAGTATTGGAATGGGAAGGAGTTGGATATCACGTCTCATGTTATAGGAAGGGTCTCAGAATTGGAATGGCAAGGAGTTGGATATCACATCTCATGCTAAAGGAAGGGTCTCAGGTTTGATAGAAGCATTGAGATATCACATCTCATGCTATAGGAAGGAACTCAGGATTGCAATGGGAAGGAGTTGGATGTCACATCTCATGCCATAGGATGGGTCATCAGGTTTGGTATAAGCATTGAGATATCACATCTCTGCTATCGGAAGGGTCTCAGGATAGGATTGGGAAGGACTTAGATATCACATCTCATACTATAGGGAGGGTCTCAGTTTTGATATTAGAAGCATTGAGCTATCACATCTCATGCTATCGGAAGGGTCACAGGATTGGAATGGGATGGAGTTGGATATCACATCTCAAGCTATCTCGGGATTGGAATGGCAAGGATTTTGATATCACATCTCAAGCTATAGGAAGGGTCTCAGGTTTGGAAGGGGAAGGATTTGGATCTCACATCTCATGTTTTAGGACGGGTCTCAGGTTTGGTATTAGAAGCATTGAAATATCACATCTCATGGTATAGGAAGGGTCTCAGGATTGGAATGGGAAGGAGTTGGATAACACATTGAATGGGAAGGAGTTTGATATCACATCTCAAGCTATAGGAAGGGTCTCAGGTTTGGAAAGGGAATGATTTGGATTTCACATCTCATGTTATAGGATGGTTCTCATGTTTGGTTTTAGAAGCATTGAGATATCACATCTCATGCTATCGGAAGGGTCTCAGGTTTGGAATGGGAAGGAGTTTGATATCACATCTCATGTTATAGGAAGGATCTCAGGTTTGTTATAAGAAGCATTGAGATATCACATCTCATGCTATAGGAAGGGTCTCAGGATTGGAATCGGAAGGAGTTGTTTATGACATCTCATGCCATAGGAAGGGTCTCAGGTTTGGTATAAGCATTGAGATATCACATCTCTGCTATCGGAAGGGTCACAGGATTGTAATGGGAAGGAGTTGGATATCCCATCTCGTTATAGGAAGGGTCTCAGGTTTGGTATTAGAAGCATTGAGATATCACATCTCATGCTATAGGAAGGGTCTAAGGTTTGGAAAGGGGAAGGATTTGGGTATCACATCTCATGTTATAGGACCGGTCTCAGGTTTGGTATTAGAAGCATTGAGATATCAAATCTCATGGTATAGGTCGGGTCTCAGAATTGGAATGGGAAGGCGTTGGATATCACATCTCAAGCTATAGAAAGGGTCTCAGGATTGGAATGGGAAGGAGTTTGATATCACATCTCATGCCATGGTATGGGTCTCAGGTTTTGTAGAAGCATTGGGATATCACATCACATGCTATAGGCAGGGTCTAAGGTTGGAATGGGAAGGAGTTGGATATCACATCTCATGTTATAGGAAGGGTCTCAGGATTGGAATGGGAAGGACTTGGATATCACATCTCATTCTATAGGAAGGCTCTCAGGGTTGGAAGGGGAAGGAGTTGGATATCACATTTCATGTTAGAGGTAGGATCTCAGGTTTGGTATTAGAGGCATTGAGCTATCACATCTCATGCTAAAGGAAGGGTTTCAGGATTGGAATGGGAAGGATTTGGATATCACATCTCATGCTAAAGGAAGGGTCTCAGGTTTGGAAGGGGAAGGATTTGGATATCATATCTCATGTTATAGGACGGGTCACAGGTTTGGTATTAGAAGCATTGAGATATCACATCTCATGCTATAGGAGGAGTCTCAGGATTGGAATGGGAAGGAGTTGGATATCACGTCTCATGTTATAGGAAGGGTCTCAGGATTGGAATGGCAAGGAGTTGGATATCACATCTCATGCTAAAGGAAGGGTCTCAGGTTTGATAGAAGCATTGAGATATCACATCTCATGCTATAGGAAGGAACTCAGGATTGCAATGGGAAGGAGTTTGATATCACATCTCAAGCTATAGGAAGGGTCTCAGGTTTGGAAAGAGAAGGATTTGGATTTCACATCTCATGTTATAGGATGGTTCTCATGTTTGGTTTTAGTAGCATTGAGATATCACATCTCATGCTATCGGAAGGGTCTCAGGTTGGGAAAGGAAAGGATTTGGAGTTCACATGTTATAGGATGGTTCTCAGGTTTGGTTTTAGAAGCATTAAGATATAACATCTCATGCTATAGGAAGGGTCTCAGGTTTGGAATGGGAAGGAGTTGATATCACATCTCATGCTAAAGGAAAGGTCTCAGATTTGGAAGGGGAAGGATTTGGATCTCACATCTCATGCTATAGGAAGGATCTCAGGTTTGGGATTAGAAGCATTGAGATATCACATCTCATGCTATAGGAAGGGTCTCAGGATTGGAATCGGAAGGAGTTGTATATGACATCTCATGTTATAGGAAGGATCTCAGGTTTGGTATTAGAAGCATTGAGATATCACATCTCATGCTATAGGAAGGGTCTCAGGATTGGAATCGGAAGGAGTTGTATTGGAATCTCATGCCATAGGAAGGATCTCAGGTTTGGTATAAGCATTGAGATATCACATCTCTGCTAACGGAAGGGTCTCAGGATTGGAATGGGAAGGAGTTGGATATCCCATCTCGTTATAGGAAGGGTCTCAGGTTTGGTATTAGAAGCATTGAGATATCACATCTCATGCTATTGGAAGGGCCTAAGGTTTGGAAAGGATTTGGGTATCACATCTCATGTTATAGGACCGGTCTCAGGTTTGGTATTAGAAGCATTGAGATATCAAGTCTCATGGTATAGGAAGGGTCTCATGATTGGAATGGGAAGGAATTGGATATCACATCATGTTATAGGAAGGATCTCAGGATTGGAATGGGAAGGATTTGGATCTCCCTTCTCATGCTATAGGAAGTGTCTCAGGTTGGAATGGGAAGGAGTTGGATATCACATCTCGTTATAGGAAGGGTCTCAGGATTGGAATGGGAAGGATTTGGATATCACATCTCTTGCTATAGGAAGGGTCTCAGGTTTTTTATTAGAAACATTGAGCTATCACATCTCATGCTATAGGAAGGGTTTCAGGATTGGAATGGGAAGGATTTGGATATCACATCTCATGCTAAAGGAAGGGTCTCAGGTTTGGAAGGGGAAGGATTTGGATATCATATCTCATGTTATAGGGCGGGTCCCATGTTTGGTATTAGAAGCATTGAGATATCACATCTCATGCTATAGGAGGAGTCTCAGTATTGGAATGGGAAGGAGTTGGATATCACGTCTCATGTTATAGGAAGGGTCTCAGAATTGGAATGGCAAGGAGTTGGATATCACATCTCATGCTAAAGGAAGGGTCTCAGGTTTGATAGAAGCATTGAGATATCACATCTCATGCTATAGGAAGGAACTCAGGATTGCAATGGGAAGGAGTTGGATGTCACATCTCATGCCATAGGATGGGTCATCAGGTTTGGTATAAGCATTGAGATATCACATCTCTGCTATCGGAAGGGTCTCAGGATAGGATTGGGAAGGACTTAGATATCACATCTCATACTATAGGGAGGGTCTCAGTTTTGATATTAGAAGCATTGAGCTATCACATCTCATGCTATCGGAAGGGTCACAGGATTGGAATGGGATGGAGTTGGATATCACATCTCAAGCTATCTCGGGATTGGAATGGCAAGGATTTTGATATCACATCTCAAGCTATAGGAAGGGTCTCAGGTTTGGAAGGGGAAGGATTTGGATCTCACATCTCATGTTTTAGGACGGGTCTCAGGTTTGGTATTAGAAGCATTGAAATATCACATCTCATGGTATAGGAAGGGTCTCAGGATTGGAATGGGAAGGAGTTGGATAACACATTGAATGGGAAGGAGTTTGATATCACATCTCAAGCTATAGGAAGGGTCTCAGGTTTGGAAAGGGAATGATTTGGATTTCACATCTCATGTTATAGGATGGTTCTCATGTTTGGTTTTAGAAGCATTGAGATATCACATCTCATGCTATCGGAAGGGTCTCAGGTTTGGAATGGGAAGGAGTTTGATATCACATCTCATGTTATAGGAAGGATCTCAGGTTTGTTATAAGAAGCATTGAGATATCACATCTCATGCTATAGGAAGGGTCTCAGGATTGGAATCGGAAGGAGTTGTTTATGACATCTCATGCCATAGGAAGGGTCTCAGGTTTGGTATAAGCATTGAGATATCACATCTCTGCTATCGGAAGGGTCACAGGATTGTAATGGGAAGGAGTTGGATATCCCATCTCGTTATAGGAAGGGTCTCAGGTTTGGTATTAGAAGCATTGAGATATCACATCTCATGCTATAGGAAGGGTCTAAGGTTTGGAAAGGGGAAGGATTTGGGTATCACATCGCATGTTATAGGACCGGTCTCAGGTTTGGTATTAGAAGCATTGAGATATCAAATCTCATGGTATAGGTCGGGTCTCAGAATTGGAATGGGAAGGCGTTGGATATCACATCTCAAGCTATAGAAAGGGTCTCAGGATTGGAATGGGAAGGAGTTTGATATCACATCTCATGCCATGGTATGGGTCTCAGGTTTTGTAGAAGCATTGGGATATCACATCACATGCTATAGGCAGGGTCTAAGGTTGGAATGGGAAGGAGTTGGATATCACATCTCATGTTATAGGAAGGGTCTCAGGATTGGAATGGGAAGGACTTGGATATCACATCTCATTCTATAGGAAGGCTCTCAGGGTTGGAAGGGGAAGGAGTTGGATATCACATTTCATGTTAGAGGTAGGATCTCAGGTTTGGTATTAGAGGCATTGAGCTATCACATCTCATGCTAAAGGAAGGGTTTCAGGATTGGAATGGGAAGGATTTGGATATCACATCTCATGCTAAAGGAAGGGTCTCAGGTTTGGAAGGGGAAGGATTTGGATATCATATCTCATGTTATAGGACGGGTCACAGGTTTGGTATTAGAAGCATTGAGATATCACATCTCATGCTATAGGAGGAGTCTCAGGATTGGAATGGGAAGGAGTTGGATATCACGTCTCATGTTATAGGAAGGGTCTCAGGATTGGAATGGCAAGGAGTTGGATATCACATCTCATGCTAAAGGAAGGGTCTCAGGTTTGATAGAAGCATTGAGATATCACATCTCATGCTATAGGAAGGAACTCAGGATTGCAATGGGAAGGAGTTGGATATCACATGTCATGCCATAGGATGGGTCATCAGGTTTGGTATAAGCATTGAGATATCACATCTCTGCTATCGGAAGGGTCTCAGGATAGGAATGGGAAGGACTTAGATATCACATCTCATACTATAGGGAGGGTCTCAGTTTTTATATTAGAAGCATTGAGCTATCACATCTCATGCTATCAGAAGGGTCTCAGGATTGGAATGGGATGGAGTTGGATATCACATCGCAAGCTATCTCGGGATTGGAATGGGAAGGAGTTTGATATCACATCTCAAGCTATATGAATGGTCTCAGGTTTGGAAGGGGAAGGATTTGGATCTCACATCTCATGTTTTAGGACGGGTCTCAGGTTTGGTATTAGAAGCATTGAGATATCACATCTCATGGTATAGGAAGGGTCTCAGGATTGGAATGGAAAGGAGTTGGCTATCACATCTCAAGCTATCTCAGGATTGGAATGGGAAGGAGTTTGATATCACATCTCAAGCTATAGGAAGGGTCTCAGGTTTGGAAAGAGAAGGATTTGGATTTCACATCTCATGTTATAGGATGGTTCTCATGTTTGGTTTTAGTAGCATTGAGATATCACATCTCATGCTATCGGAAGGGTCTCAGGTTGGGAAAGGAAAGGATTTGGAGTTCACATGTTATAGGATGGTTCTCAGGTTTGGTTTTAGAAGCATTAAGATATAACATCTCATGCTATAGGAAGGGTCTCAGGTTTGGAATGGGAAGGAGTTGATATCACATCTCATGCTAAAGGAAAGGTCTCAGGTTTGGAAGGGGAAGGATTTGGATCTCACATCTCATGTTTTAGGACGGGTCTCAGGTTTGGTATTAGAAGCATTGAAATATCACATCTCATGGTATAGGAAGGGTCTCAGGTTTGGAAAGGGAATGATTTGGATTTTACATCTCATGTTATAGGATGGTTCTCATGTTTGGTTTTAGAAGCATTGAGATATCACATCTCATGCTATCGGAAGGGTCTCAGGTTTGGAATGGGAAGGAGTTTGATATCACATCTCATGTCATAGGAAGGATCTCAGGTTTGGGATTAGAAGCATTGAGATATCACATCTCATGCTATAGGAAGGGTCTCAGGATTGGAATCGGAAGGAGTTGTATATGACATCTCATGTTATAGGAAGGATCTCAGGTTTGGTATTAGAAGCATTGAGATATCACATCTCATGCTATAGGAAGGGTCTCAGGATTGGAATCGGAAGGAGTTGTATTGGAATCTCATGCCATAGGAAGGATCTCAGGTTTGGTATAAGCATTGAGATATCACATCTCTGCTATCGGAAGGGTCTCAGGATTGGAATGGGAAGGAGTTGGATATCCCATCTCGTTATAGGAAGGGTCTCAGGTTTGGTATTAGAAGCATTGAGATATCACATCTCATGCTATAGGAAGGGTCTAAGGTTTGGAAAGGGGAAGGATTTGGGTATCACATCTCATGTTATAGGACTGGTCTCAGGTTTGGTATTAGAAGCATTGAGATATCAAGTCTCATGGTATAGGAAGGGTCTCAGGATTGGAATGGGAAGGAATTGGATATCACATCATGTTATAGGAAGGATCTCAGGATTGGAATGGGAAGGATTTGGATCTCCCTTCTCATGCTATAGGAAGTGTCTCAGGTTGGAATGGGAAGGAGTTGGATATCACATCTCGTTATAGGAAGGGTCTCAGGATTGGAATGGGAAGGATTTGGATATCACATCTCTTGCTATAGGAAGGGTCTCAGGTTTTTTATTAGAAACATTGAGCTATCACATCTCATGCTATAGGAAGGGTTTCAGGATTGGAATGGGAAGGATTTGGATATCACATCTCATGCTAAAGGAAGGGTCTCAGGTTTGGAAGGGGAAGGATTTGGATATCATATCTCATGTTATAGGGCGGGTCCCATGTTTGGTATTAGAAGCATTGAGATATCACATCTCATGCTATAGGAGGAGTCTCAGTATTGGAATGGGAAGGAGTTGGATATCACGTCTCATGTTATAGGAAGGGTCTCAGAATTGGAATGGCAAGGAGTTGGATATCACATCTCATGCTAAAGGAAGGGTCTCAGGTTTGATAGAAGCATTGAGATATCACATCTCATGCTATAGGAAGGAACTCAGGATTGCAATGGGAAGGAGTTGGATGTCACATCTCATGCCATAGGATGGGTCATCAGGTTTGGTATAAGCATTGAGATATCACATCTCTGCTATCGGAAGGGTCTCAGGATAGGATTGGGAAGGACTTAGATATCACATCTCATACTATAGGGAGGGTCTCAGTTTTGATATTAGAAGCATTGAGCTATCACATCTCATGCTATCGGAAGGGTCACAGGATTGGAATGGGATGGAGTTGGATATCACATCTCAAGCTATCTCGGGATTGGAATGGGAAGGATTTTGATATCACATCTCAAGCTATAGGAAGGGTCTCAGGTTTGGAAGGGGAAGGATTTGGATCTCACATCTCATGTTTTAGGACGGGTCTCAGGTTTGGTATTAGAAGCATTGAAATATCACATCTCATGGTATAGGAAGGGTCTCAGGATTGGAATGGGAAGGAGTTGGATAACACATTGAATGGGAAGGAGTTTGATATCACATCTCAAGCTATAGGAAGGGTCTCAGGTTTGGAAAGGGAATGATTTGGATTTCACATCTCATGTTATAGGATGGTTCTCATGTTTGGTTTTAGAAGCATTGAGATAGCACATCTCATGCTATCGGAAGGGTCTCAGGTTTGGAATGGGAAGGAGTTTGATATCACATCTCATGTTATAGGAAGGATCTCAGGTTTGGTATAAGAAGCATTGAGATATCACATCTCATGCTATAGGAAGGGTCTCAGGATTGGAATCGGAAGGAGTTGTTTATGACATCTCATGCCATAGGAAGGGTCTCAGGTTTGGTATAAGCATTGAGATATCACATCTCTGCTATCGGAAGGGTCTCAGGATTGGAATGGGAAGGAGTTGGATATCCCATCTCGTTATAGGAAGGGTCTCAGGTTTGGTATTAGAAGCATTGAGATATCACATCTCATGCTATAGGAAGGGTCTAAGGTTTGGAAAGGGGAAGGATTTGGGTATCACATCTCATGTTATAGGACCGGTCTCAGGTTTGGTATTAGAAGCATTGAGATATCAAATCTCATGGTATAGGTCGGGTCTCAGAATTGGAATGGGAAGGCGTTGGATATCACATCTCAAGCTATAGAAAGGGTCTCAGGATTGGAATGGGAAGGAGTTTGATATCACATCTCATGCCATGGTATGGGTCTCAGGTTTTGTAGAAGCATTGGGATATCACATCACATGCTATAGGCAGGGTCTAAGGTTGGAATGGGAAGGAGTTGGATATCACATCTCATGTTATAGGAAGGGTCTCAGGATTGGAATGGGAAGGACTTGGATATCACATCTCATTCTATAGGAAGGCTCTCAGGGTTGGAAGGGGAAGGAGTTGGATATCACATTTCATGTTAGAGGTAGGATCTCAGGTTTGGTATTAGAGGCATTGAGATATCACATCTCATGCCATCAGAAGGGTCTCAGGATTGGAATGGGAAGGAGTTGGATATCACATCTCATGCTAAAGGGAGGGTCTAAGGTTTGGAAGGGGAAGGATTTGGACATCACATCTCATGTTATAGGAAGGATCTCAGGTTTGGTATTAGAAGCATTGAGATATCACATCTCATGCTATCCGAAGGGTCTCAGGTTTGGTATAAGCATTGAGATATCACATCTCTGTTATCGGAAGGGTCTCAGGATTGGAATGGGAAGGACTTGGATATCACAATTCATGTTATAGGAAGGGTCTCAGGTTTGCTATTAGAAGCATTGAGATATCACATCTCATGCTATAGGAAGGGTCTCAGGAATGGAATGGGAAGGGCTTGGATATCACATCTCATGATACAGGAAGGGTCTAAGGTTTGGAAAGGGAAGGATTTGGATATCACATCTCATGTTATTGGACCGGTCTCAGGTTTGGTATTAGAAGCATTGAGATATCAAATCTCATGGTATAGGTCGGGTCTCAGAATTGGAATGGGAAGGAGTTGGATATCACATCTCAAGCTATAGAAAGGGTCTCAGGATTGGAATGGGAAGGAGTTTGATATCACATCTCATGCCATGGTATGGGTCTCAGGTTTTGTAGAAGCATTGGGATATCACATCACATGCTATAGGCAGGGTCTAAGGTTGGAATGGGAAGGAGTTGGATATCACATCTCATGTTATAGGAAGGGTCTCAGGATTGGAATGGGAAGGACTTGGATATCACATCTCATTCTATAGGAAGGCTCTCAGGGTTGGAAGGGGAAGTAGTTGGATATCACATTTCATGTTAGAGGTAGGATCTCAGGTTTGGTATTAGAGGCATTGAGATA
This sequence comes from Ambystoma mexicanum, assembly GCF_040938575.1. Classification (NCBI taxonomy): domain Eukaryota; kingdom Metazoa; phylum Chordata; class Amphibia; order Caudata; family Ambystomatidae; genus Ambystoma; species Ambystoma mexicanum. The sequence goes on from NC_090934.1 coordinate 1,158,602,389, forward strand.
TCACATCTCATGCCATCAGAAGGGTCTCAGGATTGGAATGGGAAGGAGTTGGATATCACATCTCATGCTAAAGGGTGGGTCTAAGGTTTGGAAGGGGAAGGATTTGGACATCACATCTCATGTTATAGGAAGGATCTCAGGTTTGGTATTAGAAGCATTGAGATATCACATCTCATGCTATCCGAAGGCTCTCAGGTTTGGTATAAGCATTGAGATATCACATCTCTGTTATCGGAAGGGTCTCAGGATTGGAATGGGAAGGACTTGGATATCACAATTCATGTTATAGGAAGGGTCTCAGGTTTGGTATTAGAAGCATTGAGATATCACATCTCATGCTATATGAAGGATCTCAGGATTGGAATGGGAAGGACTTGGATATCACATATCATGTTATAGGAAAGGGTCTCAGGTTTGGTATTAGAAGCATTGAGATATCACTTCTCATGCTATAGGAAGGTTCTCAGGAATGGAATGGGAAGGGCTTGGATATCACATCTCATGATACAGGAAGGGTCTAAGGTTTGGAAAGGGAAGGATTTGGATATCACATCTCATGTTATTGGACCGGTCTCAGGTTTGGTATTAGAAGCATTGAGATATCAAGTCTCATGGTATAGGACGGGAGTTTGATATCACATCTCATGCCATGGTATGGGTCTCAGGTTTTGTAGAAGCATTGGGATATCACATCTCATGCTATCGGAAGGGTATCAGGATTGGATTTGGAAGGAGTTGGATATCCCATCTCATGCTATAGGAAGGGTCTCAGGATTGGAATGGGAAGGAGTTGGATATCACATTTCATGTTAGAGGTAGGATCTCAGGTTTGGTATTAGAGGCATTGAGATATCACATCTCATGCTATCAGAAGGGTATCAGGATTGGAATGGGAAGGAGTTGGATATCACATCGCATGCTAAAGGGAGGGTCTCAGGTTTGAAAGGGGAAGGATTTGGATATCACATCTTATGTTATAGGAAGGATCTCAGGTTTGGTATTAGAAGCATTGAGATATCACATCTCATGCTATCGGAAGGATCTCAGGTTTGGTATTAGAAGCATTGAGATATCACATCTCATGCTATAGGAAGGGTCTCAGGATTGGAATGGGAAAGAGTTGGATATCACATCTCATGTTATAGGAAGGATCTCAGGTTTGGTATTAGAAGCATATAGATATCACATCTCATGCTATCGGAAGGATCTCAGGTTTGGTATTAGAAGCATTGAGATATCACATCTCATGCTATAGGAAGGGTCTCAGGATTGGAATGGGAAAGAGTTGGATATCACATCTTATGTTATAGGAAGGATCTCAGGTTTGGTATTAGAAGCATTGAGATATCACATCTCATGCTATCGGAAGGATCTCAGGTTTGGTATTAGAAGCATTGAGATATCACATCTCATGCTATAGGAAGGGTCTCATGATTGGAATGGGAAGGAGTTGGATATCACATCTCATGCTAAAGGAAGGGTCTCAGTTTTGGTAGAAGCATTGCGATATCACATCTCATGCTATAGGAAGGGTCTCAGGATTGGAATCGGAAGGAGTTGGATATCACGTCTCATGTTATAGGAAGGGTCTCAGGTTTGGGAAGGGAAGGATTGGGATTTCACATCTCGTTATAGGATGGTTCTCATGTTTGTTTTTAGAAGCATTGAGATATCAAATCTCATGCTATTGGAAGGGTCTCAGGTTTGGAATGGGAAGGAGTTGGATATCACATCTCATGTTATAGGAAGGATCTCAGGTTTGGTATTAGAAGCATTGAGATATCACATATGCTATAGGAGGAGTCTCAGGATTGGAATGGGAACGAGTTGGATATCACGTCTCATGTTATAGGAAGGGTCTCAGGATTGGAATGGCAAGGAGTTGGATATCACATCTCATGCTATAGGGAGGGTCTCAGGTTTGATATTAGAAGCATTGAGATATCATATCTCATGCTATCGGAAGGGTCTCAGGATTGGAATGGGAAGGAGTTGGATATCACATATGCTAAAGGAAAGGTCTCAGGTTTGGAAGGGGAAGGATTTGGATCTCACATCTCATGTTTTAGGAAGGATCTCAGGTTTGGTATTAGAAGTATTAAGATATCACATCTCATGCTATAGGAAGGGTCTCAGGATTGGAATGTGAAGGATTTGGATATCACATCATACTAAAGGTAGGGTCTCAGGTTTGGTATAAGCATTGAGATATCATATCTCTGCTATCGGAAGGGTCTCAGGATTGGATTGGGAAGGAGTTGGATATCCCTTCTCATGCTATAGGAAGGGTCTCAGGTTGGAATGGAAAGGAGTTGGATATCACATCTCATGCTATAGGAAGGGTCTTCTAGGGTATTTTGTCGAGATTTGGGGCCTGACGGTATTTTCTTACCGCCGAAAAATAACTTAGCAACAATCACTCCTTGTATTCAGATTGGGCCATGTACAACAATAATACAGTGGACATGCATTATTTCAGCACACAGACATGCGTATTTGGTATGCGTGGTTGGTATGCGTGGTTGGTGGTATTTTGGTGAGCATAATTCCCTTGTTTTATTTGTGGCCCCAATATCCAGAACCCCTTATTTTTGCTTAGATTTTTCGTGTAATCACTAGAGAGACCTCAGGCTTGCATTTCAGGAACACCACAATTTCATTTTTAGTGTGCCACCATGGGCAATTTCTCTCTGTCTTATCTACGGCAGCGAGCTATCATGTGGTATTTTCACTATCTTATATACGGTAGTGAACTATGTCCCGGGCCTCCCTTTTTGCCGACTCATAGACCTCCGACAAACTACAACACACACAGTTAGTTATAACTGCTCATACTGAATTACATTGTGCACACGGCTGCAGCCAAATTTGATGTTTAGCTACCTTGAAATTGACAATTGCACTGTCTAAATATCTCCCCACATCATCAGCACTGTTTTGGTAAATATAAAACACACCACCCGTCTGCTTTCAAATATTTTTGTGTATTATAAAAGTTGCATTTAAACACGATCTCACTCTTTACAGAAATAAATAAAATAGCACAGTAACAGCATTGTCTATACACTGAAAAGAGAGTGGCGGAGACAAGAACTCAATTTGCAACATTAAACGTGATTAAAGCACAGGAATCTCCTTTCCGACACTGACTGAATATTCTCGTACACACTCAGCCCCCACACTTCTGTAATTACCTTATCTGTTCAGCATGAGTTTTCTTCAGCTGTTCTCTTTCTGAATTTGGCTCCCTTGAAGACTAACCCCGGTGAAAACAAGCGTCTTTCGTTCTCAAACCGGGGTTATTGCCTGGAATTCTCAGCTTTTGCAGCAGGAATGCTTCAGCCAGGAAAACAGGTCCTTCTCCCAGCTCTGCCAAATCCCGACTGTCCTCCCCCTCTCTTCAAGCTCCCCCAGCAAGACTCTCATCACTGCCTCTAGCATGATACTTGCTATGACGCTGCTCCAATCAGAATCAATCATGCCATCTCCTCCCTCACTACACAATGGCTCATTTCTACAGTAATTATTTGTAACCAACTGATTTCCTGTTCCTTCGAGCCCTTTTGCTTCCTGTAGTTATGTGGACAGAGCAGCAGAGAAAAAGAAAAAAATGAATGTGCGTTTAAAAGTTCACTTTCAGAGTAGGCCTAATTCTGCAGTGGAGACACATTTTTATTAGTGGGTTATGTTAAATGCAGTTTTATTAGTCAGGTTATTTATTAATAATGTTAGTTATTAATTTTCAAATGTGTCTCTTGCACCACAGGCATTTCAGGTGAAAAATAGTGTGCATTTTTGAGTGTGCACGTGTGCTTTTAACTGTAAAAATAGATTTGCATCTTATATGTTAAAATCGTTTTTGACTGAATAGCCTGTCTTTACTTATATGTCCATGTTAATCTGGCAACACATATAGCAATGCACCACACCCATGTGGTGGTGCTGCATCAAAAAAAATTGCTATCTGTGCAGTAGTGCTGTACTCTGTGCTGTAACACGCCAAATATCCTTACAGTCTCAAGATTGAAATGGGAAGGATTTGGATATCACATCTCTTGCTATAGGAAGGGTCTCAGGTTTTTTATTAGAAACATTGAGATATCACATCTCATGCTATAGGAAGGGTTTCAGGATTGGAATGGGAAGGATTTGGATATCACATCTCATGCTAAAGGAAGGGTCTCAGGTTTGGAAGGGGAAGGATTTGGATATCATATCTCATGTTATAGGGCGGGTCCCAGGTTTGGTATTAGAAGCATTGAGATATCACATCTCATGGTATAGGAAGGGTCTCAGGATTTGAATGGGAAGGAGTTGGATATCACATCTCATCCAATAGGAAGGGTCTCAGGTTTGGAATGGAAAGGAATTGGATATCACATCATGTTATAGGAAGGATCTCAGGATTGGAATGGGAAGGATTTGGATATCCCTTCTCATGCTATAGGAAGTGTCTCAGGTTGGAATGGGAAGGTGTTGGATATCACATCTCGTTATAGGAAGGGTCTCAAAATTGGAATGGGAAGGATTTGGATATCACATCTCTTGCTATAGGAAGGGTCTCAGGTTTTTTATTAGAAACATTGAGCTATCACATCTCATGCTATAGGAAGGGTTTCAGGATTGGAATGGGAAGGATTTGGATATCACATCTCATGCTAAAGGAAGGGTCTCAGGTTTGGAAGGGGAAGGATTTGGATATCATATCTCATGTTATAGGACGGGTCCCATGTTTGGTATTAGAAGCATTGAGATATCACATCTCATGCTATAGGAGGAGTCTCAGGATTGGAATGGGAAGGAGTTGGATATCACGTCTCATGTTATTCGAAGGGTCTCAGGATTGGAATGGCAAGGAGTTGGATATCACATCTCATGCTAAAGGAAGGGTCTCAGGTTTGATAGAAGCATTGAGATATCACATCTCATGCTATAGGAAGGAACTCAGGATTGCAATGGGAAGGAGTTGGATATCACATCTCATGCCATAGGATGGGTCATCAGGTTTGGTATAAGCATTGAGATATCACATCTCTGCTATCGGAAGGGTCTCAGGATAGGAATGGGAAGGACTTAGATATCACATCTCATACTATAGGGAGGGTCTCAGTTTTGATATTAGAAGCATTGAGCTATCACATCTCATGCTATCGGAAGGGTCTCAGGATTGGAATGGGATGGAGTTGGATATCACATCTCAAGCTATCTTGGGATTGGAATGGGAAGGAGTTTGATATCACATCTCAAGCTATAGGAAGGGTCTCAGGTTTGGAAGGCTTTGGAGCTCACATCTCATGTTTTAGGACGGGTCTCAGGTTTGGAAAGGGAAGGATTTGGATTTCACATCTCATGTTATAGGATGGTTCTCATGTTTGGTTTTAGTAGCATTGAGATATCACATCTCATGCTATCGGAAGGGTCTCAGGTTTGGAAAGGGAAGGATTTGGAGTTCACATGTTATAGGATGGTTCTCAGGTTTGGTTTTAGAAGCATTAAGATATAACATCTCATGCTATAGGAAGGGTCTCAGGTTTGGAATGGGAAGGAGTTGATATCACATCTCATGCTAAAGGAAAGGTCTCAGGTTTGGAAGGGGAAGGATTTGGATCTCACATCTCATGTTTTAGGACGGGTCTCAGGTTTGGTATTAGAAGCATTGAAATATCACATCTCATGGTATAGGAAGGGTCTCAGGATTGGAATGGGAAGGAGTTGGATATCACATTGAATGGGAAGGAGTTTGATATCACATCTCAAGCTATAGGAAGGGTCTCAGGTTTGGAAAGGGAATGATTTGGATTTCACATCTCATGTTATAGGATGGTTCTCATGTTTGGTTTTAGAAGCATTGAGATATCACATCCCATGCTATCGGAAGGGTCTCAGGTTTGGGAAGGGAAGGATTGGGATTTCACATCTCATGTTATAGGATGGTTCTCATGTTTGTTTTTAGAAGCATTGAGATATCAAATCTCATGCTATTGGAAGGGTCTCAGGTTTGGAATGGGAAGGAGTTGGATATCACATCATACTAAAGGTAGGGTCTCAGGTTTGGTATAAGCATTGAGACATCACATCTCTGGTATCGGAAGGGTCTCAGGATTGGATTGGGAAGGAGTTGGATATCCCTTCTCATGCTATAGGAAGGGTCTCAGGTTGGAATGGGAAGCAGTTGGATATCACATCTCATGCTATAGGAAGGGTCTCAAGATTGAAATGGGAAGGATTTGGATATCACATCTCTTGCTATAGGAAGGGTCTCAGGTTTTTTTATTAGAAACATTGAGATATCACATCTCATGCTATAGGAAGGGTTTCAGGATTGGAATGGGAAGGATTTGGATATCACATCTCATGCTAAAGGAAGGGTCTCAGGTTTGGAAGGGGAAGGATTTGGATATCATATCTCATGTTATAGGGCAGGTCCCAGGTTTGGTATTAGAAGCATTGAGATATCACATCTCATGGTATAGGAAGGGTCTCAGGATTGGAATAGGAAGGAGTTGGATATCACATCTCATCCAATAGGAAGGGTCTCAGGTTTGGAATGGGAAGGAATTGGATATCACATCATGTTATAGGAAGGATCTCAGGATTGGAATGGGAAGGATTTGGATATCCCTTCTCATGCTATAGGAAGTGTCTCAGGTTGGAATGGGAAGGAGTTGGATATCACATTTCGTTATAGGAAGGGTCTCAGGATTGGAATGGGAAGGATTTGGATATCACATCTCTTGCTATAGGAAGGGTCTCAGGTTTTTTATTAGAAACATTGAGCTATCACATCTCATGCTATAGGAAGGGTTTCAGGATTGGAATGGGAAGGATTTGGATATCACATCTCATGCTAAAGGAAGGGTCTCAGGTTTGGAAGGGGAAGGATTTGGATATCACATCTCATGTTATAGGACGGGTCCCAGGTTTGGTATTAGAAGCATTGAGATATCACATCTCATGCTATAGGAGGAGTCTCAGGATTGGAATGGGAAGGAGTTGGATATCACGTCTCATGTTATAGGAGGGGTCTCAGGATTGGAATGGCAAGGAGTTGGATATCACATCTCATGCTATAGGGAGGGTCTCAGGTTTGATATTAGAAGCATTGAGATATCACATCTCATGCTATCGGAAGGGTCTCAGGATTGGAATGGGAAGGAGTTGGATATCACATATGCTAAAGGAAAGGTCTCAGGTTTGGAAGGGGAAGGATTTGGATCTCACATCTCATGTTTTAGGACGGGTCTCGGGTTTGGTATTAGAAGCCTTGAGATATCACATCTCATGGTATAATAAGGGTCTCAGGATTGGAATGGGAAGGAGTTCGATATCACATCTCAAGCTATCTCAGGATTGGAATGGGAAGGAGTTTGATATCACATCTCGAGCTATAGGAAGGGTCTCAGGTTTGGGAAGGGAAGGATTCGGATTTCATATCTCGTTATAGGATGGTTCTCATGTTTGTTTTTAGAAGCATTGAGATATCAAATCTCATGCTATTGGAAGGGTCTCAGGTTTGGAATGGGAAGGAGTTGGATATCACATCTCATGTTATAGGAAGGATCTCAGGTTTGGTATTAGAAGCATTGAGATATCACATCTCATGCTATAGGAAGGGTCTCAGGATTGGAATGTGAAGGATTTGGATATCACATCATACTAAAGTTAGGGTCTCAGGTTTGGTATAAGCATTGAGATATCACATCTCTGCTATCGGAAGGGTCTCAGGATTGGATTGGGAAGGAGTTGGATATAACATCTCATGCTATAGGAAGGGTCTCAAGATTGAAATGGGAAGGCTTTGGATATCACATCTCTTGCTATAGGAAGGGTCTCAGGTTTTTTATTAGAAACATTGAGATATCACATCTCATGCTATAGGAAGGGTTTCAGGATTGGAATGGGAAGGATTTGCATATCATATCTCATGTTATAGGGCGGGTCCCAGGTTTGGTATTAGAAGCATTGAGATATCACATCTCATGGTATAGGAAGGGTCTCAGGATTGGAATGGGAAGGAGTTGGATATCACATCTCATCCAATAGGAAGGGTCTCAGGTTTGGAATGGGAAGGAATTGGATATCACATCATGTTATAGGAAGGATCTCAGGATTGGAATGGGAAGGATTTGGATATCCCTTCTCATGCTATAGGAAGTGTCTCAGGTTGGAATGGGAAGGAGTTGGATATCACATCTCGTTATAGGAAGGGTCTCAGGATTGGAATGGGAAGGATTTGGATATCACATCTCTTGCTATAGGAAGGGTCTCAGGTTTTTTATTAGAAACATTGAGCTATCACATCTCATGCTATAGGAAGGGTTTCAGGATTGGAATGTGAAGGATTTGGATATCACATCATACTAAAGTTAGGGTCTCAGGTTTGGTATAAGCATTGAGATATCACATCTCTGCTATCGGAAGGGTCTCAGGATTGGATTGGGAAGGAGTTGGATATCCCTTCTCATGCTATAGGAAGGGTCTCAGGTTGGAATGGGAAGGAGTTGGATATCACATCTCATGCTATAGGAAGGGTCTCAAGATTGATATGGGAAGGTTTTGGATATCACATCTCTTGCTATAGGAAGGGTCTCAGGTTTTTTATTAGAAACATTGAGATATCACATCTCATGCTATAGGAAGGGTTTCAGGGTTGGAATGGGAAGGATTTGGATATCACATCTCATGCTAAAGGAAGGGTCTCAGGTTTGGAAGGGGAAGGATTTGGATATCATATCTCATGTTATAGGGCGCGTCCCAGGTTTGGTATTAGAAGCATTGAAATATCACATCTCATGGTATAGGAAGGGCCTCAGGATTGGAATGGGAAGGAGTTGGATATCACATCTCATCCAATAGGAAGGGTCTCAGGTTTGGAATGGGAAGGAATTGGATATCACATCATGTTATAGGAAGGATCTCAGGATTGGAATGGGAAGGATTTGGATATCCCTTCTCATGCTATAGGAAGTGCCTCAGGTTGGAATGGGAAGGAGTTGGATATCACATCTCGTTATAGGAAGGGTCTCAGGATTGGAATGGGAAGGAGTTTGATATCACATCTCGAGCTATAGGAAGGGTCTCAGGTTTGGGAAGGGAAGGATTCAGATTTCACATCTCGTTATAGGATGGTTCTCATGTTTGTTTTTAGAAGCATTGAGATATCAAATCTCATGCTATTGGAAGGGTCTCAGGTTTGGAATGGGAAGGAGTTGGATATCACATCTCATGTTATAGGAAGGATCTCAGGTTTGGTATTAGAAGCATTGAGATATCACATCTCATGCTATAGGAAGGGTCTCAGGATTGGAATGTGAAGGATTTGGATATCACATCATACTAAAGGTAGGGTCTCAGGTTTGGTATAAGCATTGAGATATCACATCTCTACTATCGGAAGGGTCTCAGGATTGGATTGGGAAGGAGTTGGATATCCCTTCTCATGCTATAGGAAGGGTCTCAGGTTGGAATGGGAAGGAGTTGGATATAACATCTCATGCTATAGGAAGGGTCTCAAGATTGAAATGGGAAGGCTTTGGATATCACATCTCATGCTATAGGAAGGGTTTCAGGATTGGAATGGGAAGGATTTGCATATCATATCTCATGTTATAGGGCGGGTCCCAGGTTTGGTATTAGAAGCATTGAGATATCACATCTCATGGTATAGGAAGGGTCTCAGGATTGGAATGGGAAGGAGTTGGATATCACATCTCATCCAATAGGAAGGGTCTCAGGTTTGGAATGGGAAGGAATTGGATATCACATCATGTTATAGGAAGGATCTCAGGATTGGAATGGGAAGGATTTGGATATCCCTTCTCATGCTATAGGAAGTGTCTCAGGTTGGAATGGGAAGGAGTTGGATATCACATCTCGTTATAGGAAGGGTCTCAGGATTGGAATGGGAAGGATTTGGATATCACATCTCTTGCTATAGGAAGGGTCTCAGGTTTTTTATTAGAAACATTGAGCTATCACATCTCATGCTATAGGAAGGGTTTCAGGATTGGAATGGGAAGGATTGGATATCACATCTCATGCTAAAGGAAGGGTCTCAGGTTTGGAAGGGGAAGGATTTGGATATCATATCTCATTTTGTAGGGCGGGTCCCATGTTTGGTATTAGAAGCATTGAGATATCAAATCTCATGCTATAGGAGGAGTCTCAGGATTGGAATAGGAAGGAGTTGGATATCACGTCTCATGTTATAGGAAGGGTCTCAGAATTGGAATGGCAAGGAGTTGGATATCACATCTCATGCTAAAGGAAGGGTCTCAGGTTTGATAGAAGCATTGAGATATCACATCTCATGCTATAGGAAGGAACTCAGGATTGCAATGGGAAGGAGTTGGATATCACATCTCATGCCATAGGATGGGTCATCAGGTTTGGTGTAAGCATTGAGATATCACATCTCTGCTATCGGAAGGGTCTCAGGATAGGAATGGGAAGGACTTAGATATCACATCTCATACTATAGGGAGGGTCTCAGTTTTGATATTAGAAGCATTGAGCTATCACATCTCATGCTATCGGAAGGGTCTCAGGATTGGAATGGGATGGAGTTGGATATCACATCTCAAGCTATCTTGGGATTGGAATGGGAAGGAGTTTGATATCACATCTCAAGCTACAGGAAGGGTCTCAGGTTTGGAAGGCTTTGGAGCTCACATCTCATGTTTTAGGACGGGTCTCAGGTTTGGTATTAGAAGCATTGAGATATCACATCTCATGGTATAGGAAGGGTCTCAGGATTGGAATGGGAAGGAGTTGGCTATCACATCTCAAGCTATCTCAAGATTGGAATGGGAAGGAGTTTGATATCACATCTCAATCTATAGGAAGGGTCTCAGGTTTGGAAAGGGAAGGATTTGGATTTCACATCTCATGTTATAGGATGGTTCTCATGTTTGGTTTAGTAGCATTGAGATATCACATCTCATGCTATCGGAAGGGTCTCAGGTTTGGAAAGGGAAGGATTTGGAGTTCACATGTTATAGGATGGTTCTCAGGTTTGGTTTTAGAAGCATTAAGATATAACATCTCATGGTATAGGAAGGGTCTCAGGTTTGGAATGGGAAGGAGTTGATATCACATCTCATGCTAAAGGAAAGGTCTCAGGTTTGGAAGGGGAAGGATTTGGATCTCACATCTCATGTTTTAGGACGGGTCTCATGTTTGGTTTTAGAAGCATTGAGATATCACATCCCATGCTATCGGAAGGGTCTCAGGTTTGGGAAGGGAAGGAGTGGGATTTCACTTCTCATGTTATAGGATGGTTCTCATGTTTGTTTTTAGAAGCATTGAGATATCAAATCTCATGCTATTGGAAGGGTCTCAGGTTTGGAATGGGAAGGAGTTGGATATCACATCATACTAAAGGTAGGGTCTCAGGTTTGGTATAAGCATTGAGACATCACATCTCTGGTATCGGAAGGGTCTCAGGATTGGATTGGGAAGGAGTTGGATATCCCTTCTCATGCTATAGGAAGGGTCTCAGGTTGGAATGGGAAGCAGTTGGATATCACATCTCATGCTATAGGAAGGGTCTCAAGATTGAAATGGGAAGGATTTGGATATCACATCTCTTGCTATAGGAAGGGTCTCAGGTTTTTTTATTAGAAACATTGAGATATCACATCTCATGCTATAGGAAGGGTTTCAGGATTGGAATGGGAAGGATTTGGATATCACATCTCATGCTAAAGGAAGGGTCTCAGGTTTGGAAGGGGAAGGATTTGGATATCATATCTCATGTTATAGGGCAGGTCCCAGGTTTGGTATTAGAAGCATTGAGATATCACATCTCATGGTATAGGAAGGGTCTCAGGATTGGAATAGGAAGGAGTTGGATACCACATCTCATCCAATAGGAAGGGTCTCAGGTTTGGAATGGGAAGGAATTGGATATCACATCATGTTATAGGAAGGATCTCAGGATTGGAATGGGAAGGATTTGGATATCCCTTCTCATGCTATAGGAAGTGTCTCAGGTTGGAATGGGAAGGAGTTGGATATCACATCTCGTTATAGGAAGGGTCTCAGGATTGGAATGGGAAGGATTTGGATATCACATCTCTTGCTATAGGAAGGGTCTCGGGTTTTTTATTAGAAACATTGAGCTATCACATCTCATGCTATAGGAAGGGTTTCAGGATTGGAATGGGAAGGATTTGGATATCACATCTCATGCTAAAGGAAGGGTCTCAGGTTTGGAAGGGGAAGGATTTGGATATCACATCTCATGTTATAGGACGGGTCCCAGGTTTGGTATTAGAAGCATTGAGATATCACATCTCATGCTATAGGAGGAGTCTCAGGATTGGAATGGGAAGGAGTTGGATATCACATCTCATGCTATAGGGAGGGTCTCAGGTTGATATTAGAAGCATTGAGATATCACATCTCATGCTATCGGAAGGGTCTCAGGATTGGAATGGGAAGGAGTTGGATATCACATATGCTAAAGGAAAGGTCTCAGGTTTGGAAGGGGAAGGATTTGGATCTCACATCTCATGTTTTAGGACGGGTCTCGGGTTTGGTATTAGAAGCCTTGAGATATCACATCTCATGGTATAATAAGGGTCTCAGGATTGGAATGGGAAGGAGTTCGATATCACATCTCAAGCTATCTCAGGATTGGAATGGGAAGGAGTTTGATATCACATCTCGAGCTATAGGAAGGGTCTCAGGTTTGGGAAGGGAAGGATTCGGATTTCATATCTCGTTATAGGATGGTTCTCATGTTTGTTTTTAGAAGCATTGAGATATCAAATCTCATGCTATTGGAAGGGTCTCAGGTTTGGAATGGGAAGGAGTTGGATATCACATCTCATGTTATAGGAAGGATCTCAGGTTTGGTATTAGAAGCATTGAGATATCACATCTCATGCTATAGGAAGGGTCTCAGGATTGGAATGTGAAGGATTTGGATATCACATCATACTAAAGTTAGGGTCTCAGGTTTGGTATAAGCATTGAGATATCACATCTCTGCTATCGGAAGGGTCTCAGGATTGGATTGGGAAGGAGTTGGATATCCCTTCTCATGCTATAGGAAGGGTCTCAGGTTGGAATGGGAAGGAGTTGGATATCACATCTCATGCTATAGGAAGGGTCTCAAGATTGATATGGGAAGGTTTTGGATATCACATCTCTTGCTATAGGAAGAGTCTCAGGTTTTTTATTAGAAACATTGAGATATCACATCTCATGCTATAGGAAGGGTTTCAGGATTGGAATGGGAAGGATTTGGATATCACATCTCATGCTAAAGGAAGGGTCTCAGGTTTGGAAGGGGAAGGATTTGGATATCATATCTCATGTTATAGGGCGGGTCCCAGGTTTGGTATTAGAAGCATTGAAATATCACATCTCATGGTATAGGAAGGGTCTCAGGATTGGAATGGGAAGGAGTTGGATATCACATCTCATCCAATAGGAAGGGTCTCAGGTTTGGAATGGGAAGGAATTGGATATCACATCATGTTATAGGAAGGATCTCAGGATTGGAATGGGAAGGATTTGGATATCCCTTCTCATGCTATAGGAAGTGTCTCAGGTTGGAATGGGAAGGAGTTGGATATCACATCTCGTTATAGGAAGGGTCTCAGGATTGGAATGGGAAGGAGTTTGATATCACATCTCGAGCTATAGGAAGGGTCTCAGGTTTGGGAAGGGAAGGATTCGGATTTCACATCTCGTTATAGGATGGTTCTCATGTTTGTTTTTAGAAGCATTGAGATATCAAATCTCATGCTATTGGAAGGGTCTCAGGTTTGGAATGCGAAGGAGTTGGATATCACATCTCATGTTATAGGAAGGATCTCAGGTTTGGTATTAGAAGCATTGAGATATCACATCTCATGCTATAGGAAGGGTCTCAGGATTGGAATGTGAAGGATTTGGATATCACATCATACTAAAGGTAGGGTCTCAGGTTTGGTATAAGCATTGAGATATCACATCTCTACTATCGGAAGGGTCTCAGGATTGGATTGGGAAGGAGTTGGATATCCCTTCTCATGCTATAGGAAGGGACTCAGGTTGGACTGGGAAGGAGTTGGATATCACATCTCATGCTATAGGAAGGGTCTCAAGATTGAAATGGGAAGGTTTTGGATATCACATCTCTTGCTATAGGAAGGGTCTCAGGTTTTTTATTAGAAACATTGAGATATCACATCTCATGCTATAGGAAGGGTTTCAGGATTGGAATGGGAAGGATTTGGATATCACATCTCATGCTAAAGGAAGGGTCTCAGGTTTGGAAGGGGAAGGATTTGCATATCATATCTCATGTTATAGGGCGGGTCCCAGGTTTGGTATTAGAAGCATTGAGATATCACATCTCATGGTATAGGAAGGGTCTCAGGATTGGAATGGGAAGGAGTTGGATATCACATCTCATCCAATAGGAAGGGTCTCAGGTTTGGAATGGGAAGGAATTGGATATCACATCATGTTATAGGAAGGATCTCAGGATTGGAATGGGAAGGATTTGGATATCCCTTCTCATGCTATAGGAAGTGTCTCAGGTTGGAATGGGAAGGAGTTGGATATCACATCTCGTTATAGGAAGGGTCTCAGGATTGGAATGGGAAGGATTTGGATATCACATCTCTTGCTATAGGAAGGGTCTCAGGTTTTTTACTAGAAACATTGAGCTATCACATCTCATGCTATAGGAAGGGTTTCAGGATTGGAATGGGAAGGATTGGATATCACATCTCATGCTAAAGGAAGGGTCTCAGGTTTGGAAGGGGAAGGATTTGGATATCATATCTCATGTTGTAGGGCGGGTCCCATGTTTGGTATTAGAAGCATTGAGATATCAAATCTCATGCTATAGGAGGAGTCTCAGGATTGGAATGGGAAGGAGTTGGATATCACGTCTCATGTTATAGGAAGGGTCTCAGAATTGGAATGGCAAGGAGTTGGATATCACATCTCATGCTACAGGAAGGGTCTCAGGTTTGATAGAAGCATTGAGATATCACATCTCATGCTATAGGAAGGAACTCAGGATTGCAATGGGAAGGATTTGGATATCACATCTCATGCCATAGGATGGGTCATCAGGTTTGGTATAAGCATTGAGATATCACATCTCTGCTATCGGAAGGGTCTCAGGATAGGAATGGGAAGGACATAGATATCACATCTCATACTATAGGGAGGGTCTCAGTTTTGATATTAGAAGCATTGAGCTATCACATCTCATGCTATCGGAAGGGTCTCAGGATTGGAATGGGATGGAGTTGGATATCACATCTCAAGCTATCTCGGGATTGGAATGGGAAGGAGTTTGATATCACATCTCAAGCTATAGGAAGGGTCTCAGGTTTGGAAGGGGAAGGATTTGGATCTCACATCTCATGTTTTAGGACGGGTCTCAGGTTTGGTATTAGAAGCATTGAGATATCACATCTCATGGTATAGGAAGGGTCTCAGGATTGGAATGGGAAGGAGTTGGCTATCACATCTCAAGCTATCTCAGGATTGGAATGGGAAGGAGTTTGATATCACATCTCAAGCTATAGGAAGGGTCTCAGGTTTGGAAAGGGAAGGATTTGGATTTCACATCTCATGTTATAGGATGGGTCTCATGTTTGGTTTTAATAGCATTGAGATATCACATCTCATGCTATCGGAAGGGTCTCAGGTTTGGAAAGGGAAGGATTTGGAGTTCACATGTTATAGGATGGTTCTCAGGTTTGGATTTAGAAGAATTAAGATATAACATCTCATGCTATAGGAAGGGTCTCAGGTTTGGAATGGGAAGGAGTTGATATCACATCTCATGCTAAAGGAAAGGTCTCAGGTTTGGAAGGGGAAGGATTTGGATCTCACATCTCATGTTTTAGGACGGGTCTCAGGTTTGGTATTAGAAGCATTGAAATATCACATCTCATGGTATAGGAAGGGTCTCAGGATTGGAATGGGAAGGAGTTGGATAACACATTGAATGGGAAGGAGTTTGATATCACATCTCAAGCTATAGGAAGGGTCTCAGGTTTGGAAAGGGAATGATTTGGATTTCACATCTCATGTTATAGGATGGTTCTCATGTTTGGTTTTAGAAGCATTGAGATATCACATCTCATGCTATCGGAAGGGTCTCAGGTTTGGAATGGGAAGTAGTTTGATATCACATCTCATGTTATAGGAAGGATCTCAGGTTTGGTATTAGAAGCATTGAGATATCACATCTCATGCTATAGGAAGGGTCTCAGGATTGGAATCGGAAGGAGTAGTATATGACATCTCATGTCATAGGAAGGGTCTCAGGTTTGGTATAAGCATTGAGATATCACATCTCTGCTATCGGAAGGGTCTCAGGATTGGAATGGGAAGGAGTTGGATATCCCATCTTGTTATAGGAAGGGTCTCAGGTTTGGTATTAGAAGCATTGAGATATCACATCTCATGCTATAGGACGGGTCCCAGGTTTGGTATTAGAAGCATTGAGATATCACATCTCATGCTATAGGAGGAGTCTCAGGATTGGAATGGGAAGGAGTTGGATATCACGTCTCATGTTATAGGAAGGGTCTCTGGATTGGAATGGGAAGGATTTGGATATCACATCTCTTGCTATAGGAAGGGTCTCAGGTTTTTTATTAGAAACATTGAGCTATCACATCTCATGCTATAGGAAGGTTTTCAGGATTGGAATGGGAAGGATTTGGATATCACATCTCATGCTAAAGGAAGGGTCTCAGGTTTGGAAGGGGAAGGATTTGGATATCATATCTCATGTTATAGGACGGGTCCCATGTTTGGTATTAGAAGCATTGAGATATCACATCTCATGCTATAGGAGGAGTCTCAGGATTGGAATGGGAAGGAGTTGGATATCACGTCTCATGTTATTCGAAGGGTCTCAGGATTGGAATGGCAAGGAGTTGGATACCACATCTCATGCTAAAGGAAGGGTCTCAGGTTTGATAGAAGCATTGAGATATCACATCTCATGCTATAGGAAGGAACTCAGGATTGCAATGGGAAGGAGTTGGATATCACATCTCATGCCATAGGATGGGTCATCAGGTTTGGTATAAGCATTGAGATATCACATCTCTGCTATCGGAAGGGTCTCAGGATAGGAATGGGAAGGACTTAGATATCACATCTCATACTATAGGGAGGGTCTCAGTTTTGATATTAGAAGCATTGAGCTATCACATCTCATGCTTTCGGAAGGGTCTCAGGATTGGAATTGGATGGAGTTGGATATCACATCTCAAGCTATCTCGGGATTGGAATGGGAAGGAGTTTGATATCACATCTCAAGCTATAGGAAGGGTCTCAGGTTTGGAAGGGGAAGGATTTGGATCTCACATCTCATGTTTTAGGACGGGTCTCAGGTTTGGTATTAGAAGCATTGAGATATCACATCTCATGGTATAGGAAGAGTCTCAGGATTGGAATGGGAAGGAGTTGGCTATCACATCTCAAGCTATCTCAGGATTGGAATGGGAAGGAGTTTGATATCACATCTCAATCTATAGGAAGGGTCTCAGGTTTGGAAAGTGAAGGATTTGGATTTCACATCTCATGTTATAGGATGGTTCTCATGTTTGGTTTTAGTAGCATTGAGATATCACATCTCATGCTATCGGAAGGGTCTCAGGTTTGGAAAGGGAAGGATTTGGAGTTCACATGTTATAGGATGGTTCTCAGGTTTGGTTTTAGAAGCATTAAGATATAACATCTCATGCTATAGGAAGGGTCTCAGGTTTGGAATGGGAAGGAGTTGATATCACATCTCATGCTAAAGGAAAGGTCTCAGGTTTGGAAGGGGAAGGATTTGGATCTCACATCTCATGTTTTAGGACGGGTCTCAGGTTTGGTATTAGAAGCATTGAAATATCACATCTCATGGTATAGGAAGGGTCTCAGGATTGGAATGGGAAGGAGTTGGATATCACATTGAATGGGAAGGAGTTTGATATCACATCTCAAGCTATAGGAAGGGTCTCAGGTTTGGAAAGGGAATGATTTGGATTTCACATCTCATGTTATAGGATGGTTCTCATGTTTGGTTTTAGAAGCATTGAGATATCACATCTCATGATATCGGAAGGGTCTCAGGTTTGGGAAGGGAAGGATTGGTATTTCACATCTCATGTTATAGGATGGTTCTCATGTTTGTTTTTAGAAGCATTGAGATATCAAATCTCATGGGGCCTCATTAGGACCCAGGCGGAGTGGGTTTCCGCCAGCGCTAATCGCGGCGGACCCGTCCGCCGTACTACGAGTTCCCTTAGCGCCATGGAGGTTTTCTCCGCCTGGTTTTACCAGGCGGAGAAAACCATGGCGCTACGGGACCTCGTTGTTAATTACGCCACCGTATTTTACGGTGGCGTAATTAACTCCTTCCCCACTCCCATTATACCCTATGGGGCAAGAATGGGAATGGGGAAGGGCAGAATGGGGATTGGGGATTTACCGCTCCGCCGAGGTCGGAATGGGGCGGTAAATCCGCCAACCCCCATGGCGCTATCGACGGCTTTCCGCCGTGCTTCGCGGTGCATTTAGCACCGCGAAATCCGCCTGGGTCCTAATGAGGCCCATGCTATTTGAAGGGTCTCAGGTTTGGAATGGGAAGGAGTTGGATATCACATCTCATGTTATAGGACGGATCTCAGGTTTGGTATTAGAAGCATTGAGATATCACATCTCATGCTATAGGAAGTGTCTCAGGATTGGAATGTGAAGGATTTGGATATCACATCATACTAAAGGTAGGGTCTCAGGTTTGGTATAAGCATTGAGATATCACATCTCTGGTATCGGAAGGGTCTCAGGATTGGATTGGGAAGGAGTTGGATATCCCTTCTCATGCTATAGGAAGGGTCTCAGGTTGGAATGGGAAGCAGTTGGATATCACATCTCATGCTATAGGAAGGGTCTCAAGATTGAAATGGGAAGGATTTGGATATCACATCTCTTGCTATAGGAAGGGTCTCAGGTTTTTTTATTAGAAACATTGAGATATCACATCTCATGCTATAGGAAGGGTTTCAGGATTGGAATGGGAAGGATTTGGATATCACATCTCATGCTAAAGGAAGGGTCTCAGGTTTGGAAGGGGAAGGATTTGGATATCATATCTCATGTTATAGGGCGGGTCCCAGGTTTGGTATTAGAAGCATTGAGATATCACATCTCATGGTATAGGAAGGGTCTCAGGATTGGAATAGGAAGGAGTTGGATATCACATCTCATCCAATAGGAAGGGTCTCAGGTTTGGAATGGGAAGGAATTGAATATCACATCATGTTATAGGAAGGATCTCAGGATTGGAATGGGAAGGATTTGGATATCCCTTCTCATGCTATAGGAAGTGTCTCAGGTTGGAATGGGAAGGAGTTGGATATCACATCTCGTTATAGGAAGGGTCTCAGGATTGGAATGGGAAGGATTTGGATATCACATCTCTTGCTATAGGAAGGGTCTCAGGTTTTTTATTAGAAACATTGAGCTATCACATCTCATGCTATAGGAAGGGTTTCAGGATTGGAATGGGAAGGATTTGGATATCACATCTCATGCTAAAGGAAGGGTCTCAGGTTTGGAAGGGGAAGGATTTGGATATCACATCTCATGTTATAGGACGGGTCCCAGGTTTGGTATTAGAAGCATTGAGATATCACATCTCATGCTATAGGAGGAGTCTCAGGATTGGAATGGGAAGGAGTTGGATATCACGTCTCATGTTATAGGAAGGGTCTCAGGATTGGAATGGCAAGGAGTTGGATATCACATCTCATGCTATGGGGAGGGTCTCAGGTTTGATATTAGAAGCATTGAGATATCACATCTCATGCTATCGGAAGGGTCTCAGGATTGGAATGGGAAGGAGTTGGATATCACATATGCTAAAGGAAAGGTCTCAGGTTTGGAAGGGGAAGGGTTTGGATCTCACATCTCATGTTTTAGGACGGGTCTCGGGTTTGGTATTAGAAGCCTTGAGATATCACATCTCATGGTATAATAAGGGTCTCAGGATTGGAATGGGAAGGAGTTCGATATCACATCTCAAGCTATCTCAGGATTGGAATGGGAAGGAGTTTGATATCACATCTCGAGCTATAGGAAGGGTCTCAGGTTTGGGAAGGGAAGGATTCGGATTTCACATCTCGTTATAGGATGGTTCTCATGTTTGTTTTTAGAATCATTGAGATATCAAATCTCATGCTATTGGAAGGGTCTCAGGTTTGGAATGGGAAGGAGTTGGATATCACATCTCATGTTATAGGAAGGATCTCAGGTTTGGTATTAGAAGCATTGAGATATCACATCTCATGCTATAGGAAGGGTCTCAGGATTGGAATGTGAAGGATTTGGATATCACATCATACTAAAGTTAGGGTCTCAGGTTTGGTATAAGCATTGAGATATCACATCTCTGCTATCGGAAGGGTCTCAGGATTGGATTGGGAAGGAGTTGGATATCCCTTCTCATGCTATAGGAAGGGTCTCAGGTTGGAATGGGAAGGAGTTGGATATCACATCTCATGCTATACGAAGGGTCTCAAGATTGATATGGGAAGGTTTTGGATATCACATCTCTTGCTATAGGAAGGGTCTCAGGTTTTTTATTAGAAACATTGAGATATCACATCTCATGCTATAGGAAGGGTTTCAGGATTGGAATGGGAAGGATTTGGATATCACATCTCATGCTAAAGGAAGGGTCTCAGGTTTGGAAGGGGAAGGATTTGGATATCATATCTCATGTTATAGGGCGGGTCCCAGGTTTGGTATTAGAAGCATTGAGATATCACATCTCATGGTATAGGAAGGGTCTCAGGATTGGAATGGGAAGGAGTTGGATATCACATCTCATCCAATAGGAAGGGTCTCAGGTTTGGAATGGGAAGGAATTGGATATCACATCATGTTATAGGAAGGATCTCAGGATTGGAATGGGAAGGATTTGGATATCCCTTCTCATGCTATAGGAAGTGACTCAGGTTGGAATGGGAAGGAGTTGGATATCACATCTCGTTATAGGAAGGGTCTCAGGATTGGAATGGGAAGGAGTTTGATATCACATCTCGAGCTATAGGAAGGGTCTCAGGTTTGAGAAGGGAAGGATTCGGATTTCACATCTCGTTATAGGATGGTTCTCGTGTTTGTTTTTAGAAGCATTGAGATATCAAATCTCATGCTATTGGAAGGGTCTCAGGTTTGGAATGGGAAGGGGTTGGATATCACATCTTATGTTATAGGAAGGATCTCAGGTTTGGTATTAGAAGCATTGAGATATCACATCTCATGCTATAGGAAGGGTCTCAGGATTGGAATGTGAAGGATTTGGATATCACATCATACTAAAGGTAGGGTCTCAGGTTTGGTATAAGCATTGAGATATCACATCTCTGCTATCGGAAGGGTCTCAGGATTGGATTGAGAAGGAGTTGGATATCCCTTCTCATGCTATAGGAAGGGTCTCAGGTTGGAATGGGAAGGAGTTGGATATCACATCTCATGCTATAGGAAGGGTCTCAAGATTGAAATGGGAAGGTTTTGGATATCACATCTCTTGCTATAGGAAGGGTCTCAGGTTTTTTATTAGAAACATTGAGATATCACATCTCATGCTATAGGAAGGGTTTCAGGATTGGAATGGGAAGGATTTGGATATCACATCTCATGCTAAAGGAAGGGTCTCAGGTTTGGAAGGGGAAGGATTTGCATATCATATCTCATGTTATAGGGCGGGTCCCAGGTTTGGTATTAGAAGCATTGAGATATCACATCTCATGGTATAGGAAGGGTCTCAGGATTGGAATGGGAAGGAGTTGGATAACACATTGAATGGGAAGGAGTTTGATATCACATCTCAAGCTATAGGAAGGGTCTCAGGTTTGGAAAGGGAATGATTTGGATTTCACATCTCATGTTATAGGATGGTTCTCATGTTTGGTTTTAGAAGCATTGAGATATCACATCTCATCCTATCGGAAGGGTCTCAGGTTTGGAATGGGAAGTAGTTTGATATCACATCTCATGTTATAGGAAGGATCTCAGGTTTGGTATTAGAAGCATTGAGATATCACATCTCATGCTATAGGAAGGGTCTCAGGATTGGAATCGGAAGGAGTTGTATATGACATCTCATGTCATAGGAAGGGTCTCAGGTTTGGTATAAGCATTGAGATATCACATCTCTGCTATCGGAAGGGTCTCAGGATTGGAATGGGAAGGAGTTGGATATCCCATCTTGTTATAGGAAGGGTCTCAGGTTTGGTATTAGAAGCATTGAGATATCACATCTCATGCTATAGGACGGGTCCCAGGTTTGGTATTAGAAGCATTGAGATATCACATCTCATGCTATAGGAGGAGTCTCAGGATTGGAATGGGAAGGAGTTGGATATCACGTCTCATGTTATAGGAAGGGTCTCAGGATTGGAATGGGAAGGATTTGGATATCACATCTCTTGCTATAGGAAGGGTCTCAGGTTTTTTATTAGAAACATTGAGCTATCACATCTCATGCTATAGGAAGGGTTTCAGGATTGGAATGGGAAGGATTTGGATATCACATCTCATGCTAAAGGAAGGGTCTCAGGTTTGGAAGGGGAAGGATTTGGATATCATATCTCATGTTATAGGACGGGTCCCATGTTTGGTATTAGAAGCATTGAGATATCACATCTCATGCTATAGGAGGAGTCTCAGGATTGGAATGGGAAGGAGTTGGATATCACGTCTCATGTTATTCGAAGGGTCTCAGGATTGGAATGGCAAGGAGTTGGATACCACATCTCATGCTAAAGGAAGGGTCTCAGGTTTGATAGAAGCATTGAGATATCACATCTCATGCTATAGGAAGGAACTCAGGATTGCAATGGGAAGGAGTTGGATATCACATCTCATGCCATAGGATGGGTCATCAGGTTTGGTATAAGCATTGAGATATCACATCTCTGCTATCGGAAGGGTCTCAGGATAGGAATGGGAAGGACTTAGATATCACATCTCATACTATAGGGAGGGTCTCAGTGTTGATATTAGAAGCATTGAGCTATCACATCTCATGCTATCGGAAGGGTCTCAGGATTGGAATTGGATGGAGTTGGATATCACATCTCAAGCTATAGGAAGGGTCTCAGGTTTGGAAGGGGAAGGATTTGGATCTCACATCTCATGTTTTAGGACGGGTCTCAGGTTTGGTATTAGAAGCATTGAGATATCACATCTCATGGTATAGGAAGAGTCTCAGGATTGGAATGGGAAGGAGTTGGCTATCACATCTCAAGCTATCTCAGGATTGGAATGGGAAGGAGTTTGATATCACATCTCAATCTATAGGAAGGGTCTCAGGTTTGGAAAGGGAAGGATTTGGATTTCACATCTCATGTTATAGGATGGTTCTCATGTTTGGTTTTAGTAGCATTGAGATATCACATCTCATGCTATCGGAAGGGTCTCAGGTTTGGAAAGGGAAGGATTTGGAGTTCACATGTTATAGGATGGTTCTCAGGTTTCATTTTAGAAGCATTAAGATATAACATCTCATGCTATAGGAAGGGTCTCAGGTTTGGAATGGGAAGGAGTTGATATCACATCTCATGCTAAAGGAAAGGTCTCAGGTTTGGAAGGGGAAGGATTTGGATCTCACATCTCATGTTTTAGGACGGGTCTCAGGTTTGGTATTAGAAGCATTGAAATATCACATCTCATGGTATAGGAAGGGTCTCAGGATTGGAATGGGAAGGAGTTGGATATCACATTGAATGGGAAGGAGTTTGATATCACATCTCAAGCTATAGGAAGGGTCTCAGGTTTGGAAAGGGAATGATTTGGATTTCACATCTCATGTTATAGGATGGTTCTCATGTTTGGTTTTAGAAGCATTGAGGTATCACATCTCATAATATCGGAAGGGTCTCAGGTTTGGGAAGGGAAGGATTGGGATTTCACATCTCATGTTATAGGATGGTTCTCATGTTTGTTTTTAGAAGCATTGAGATATCAAATCTCATGCTATTGGAAGGGTCTCAGGTTTGGAATGGGAAGGAGTTGGATATCACATCTCATGTTATAGGACGGATCTCAGGTTTGGTATTAGAAGCATTGAGATATCACATCTCATGCTATAGGAAGTGTTTCAGGATTGGAATGTGAAGGATTTGGATATCACATCATACTAAAGGTAGGGTCTCAGGTTTGGTATAAGCATTGAGATATCACATCTCTGGTATCGGAAGGGTCTCAGGATTGGATTGGGAAGGAGTTGGATATCCCTTCTCATGCTATAGGAAGGGTCTAAGGTTGGAATGGGAAGCAGTTGGATATCACATCTCATGCTATAGGAAGGGTCTCAAGATTGAAATGGGAAGGATTTGGATATCACATCTCTTGCTATAGGAAGGGTCTCAGGTTTTTTTATTAGAAACATTGAGATATCACATCTCATGCTATAGGAAGGGTTTCAGGATTGGAATGGGAAGGATTTGGATATCACATCTCATGCTAAAGGAAGGGTCTCAGGTTTGGAAGGGGAAGGATTTGGATATCATATCTCATGTTATAGGGCGGGTCCCAGGTTTGGTATTAGAAGCATTGAGATATCACATCTCATGGTATAGGAAGGGTCTCAGGATTGGAATAGGAAGGAGTTGGATATCACATCTCATCCAATAGGAAGGGTCTCAGGTTTGGAATGGGAAGGAATTGGATATCACATCATGTTATAGGAAGGATCTCAGGATTGGAATGGGAAGGATTTGGATATCCCTTCTCATGCTATAGGAAGTGTCTCAGGTTGGAATGGGAAGGAGTTGGATATCACATCTCGTTATAGGAAGGGTCTCAGGATTGGAATGGGAAGGATTTGGATATCACATCTCTTGCTATAGGAAGGGTCTCAGGTTTTTTATTAGAAACATTGAGCTATCACATCTCATGCTATAGGAAGGGTTTCAGGATTGGAATGGGAAGGATTTGGATATCACATCTCATGCTAAAGGAAGGGTCTCAGGTTTGGAAGGGGAAGGATTTGGATATCACATCTCATGTTATAGGACGGGTCCCAGGTTTGGTATTAGAAGCATTGAGATATCACATCTCATGCTATAGGAGGAGTCTCAGGATTGGAATGGGAAGGAGTTGGATATCACGTCTCATGTTATAGGAAGGGTCTCAGGATTGGAATGGCAAGGAGTTGGATATCACATCTCATGCTATAGGGAGGGTCTCAGGTTTGATATTAGAAGCATTGAGATATCACATCTCATGCTATCGGAAGGGTCTCAGGATTGGAATGGGAAGGAGTTGGATATCACATATGCTAAAGGAAAGGTCTCAGGTTTGGAAGGGGAAGGGTTTGGATCTCACATCTCATGTTTTAGGACGGGTCTCGGGTTTGGTATTAGAAGCCTTGAGATATCACATCTCATGGTATAATAAGGGTCTCAGGATTGGAATGGGAAGGAGTTCGATATCACATCTCAAGCTATCTCAGGATTGGAATGGGAAGGAGTTTGATATCACATCTCGAGCTATAGGAAGGGTCTCAGGTTTGGGAAGGGAAGGATTCGGATTTCACATCTCGTTATAGGATGGTTCTCATGTTTGTTTTTAGAAGCATTGAGATATCAAATCTCATGCTATTGGAAGGGTCTCAGGTTTGGAATGGGAAGGAGTTGGATATCACATCTCATGTTATAGGAAGGATCTCAGGTTTGGTATTAGAAGCATTGAGATATCACATCTCATGCTATAGGAAGGGTCTCAGGATTGGAATGTGAAGGATTTGGATATCACATCATACTAAAGTTAGGGTCTCAGGTTTGGTATAAGCATTGAGATATCACATCTCTGCTATCGGAAGGGTCTCAGGATTGGATTGGGAAGGAGTTGGATATCCCTTCTCATGCTATAGGAAGGGTCTCAGGTTGGAATGGGAAGGAGTTGGATATCACATCTCATGCTATAGGAAGGGTCTCAAGATTGATATGGGAAGGTTTTGGATATCACATCTCTTGCTATAGGAAGGGTCTCAGGTTTTTTATTAGAAACATTGAGATATCACATCTCATGCTATAGGAAGGGTTTCAGGATTGGAATGGGAAGGATTTGGATATCACATCTCATGCTAAAGGAAGGGTCTCAGGTTTGGAAGGGGAAGGATTTGGATATCATATCTCATGTTATAGGGCGGGTCCCAGGTTTGGTATTAGAAGCATTGAGATATCACATCTCATGGTATAGGAAGGGTCTCAGGATTGGAATGGGAAGGAGTTGGATATCACATCTCATCCAATAGGAAGGGTCTCAGGTTTGGAATGGGAAGGAATTGGATATCACATCATGTTATAGGAAGGATCTCAGGATTGGAATGGGAAGGATTTGGATATCCCTTCTCATGCTATAGGAAGTGTCTCAGGTTGGAATGGGAAGGAGTTGGATATCACATCTCGTTATAGGAAGGGTCTCAGGATTGGAATGGGAAGGAGTTTGATATCACATATCGAGCTATAGGAAGGGTCTCAGGTTTGAGAAGGGAAGGATTCGGATTTCACATCTCGTTATAGGATGGTTCTCATGTTTGTTTTTAGAAGCATTGAGATATCAAATCTCATGCTATTGGAAGGGTCTCAGGTTTGGAATGGGAAGGGGTTGGATATCACATCTTATGTTATAGGAAGGATCTCAGGTTTGGTATTAGAAGCATTGAGATATCACATCTCATGCTATAGGAAGGGTCTCAGGATTGGAATGTGAAGGATTTGGATATCACATCATACTAAAGGTAGGGTCTCAGGTTTAGTATAAGCATTGAGATATCACATCTCTGCTATCGGAAGGGTCTCAGGATTGGATTGAGAAGGAGTTGGATATCCCTTCTCATGCTATAGGAAGGGTCTCAGGTTGGAATGGGAAGGAGTTGGATATCACATCTCATGCTATAGGAAGGGTCTCAAGATTGAAATGGGAAGGTTTTGGATATCACATCTCTTGCTATAGGAAGGGTCTCAGGTTTTTTATTAGAAACATTGAGATATCACATCTCATGCTATAGGAAGGGTTTCAGGATTGGAATGGGAAGGATTTGGATATCACATCTCATGCTAAAGGAAGGGTCTCAGGTTTGGAAGGGGAAGGATTTACATATCATATCTCATGTTATAGGGCGGGTCCCAGGTTTGGTATTAGAAGCATTGAGATATCACATCTCATGGTATAGGAAGGGTCTCAGGATTGGAATTGGAAGGAGTTGGATAACACATTGAATGGGAAGGAGTTTGATATCACATCTCAAGCTATAGGAAGGGTCTCAGGTTTGGAAAGGGAATGATTTGGATTTCACATCTCATGTTATAGGATGGTTCTCATGTTTGGTTTTAGAAGCATTGAGATATCACATCTCATGCTATCGGAAGGGTCTCAGGTTTGGAATGGGAAGTAGTTTGATATCACATCTCATGTTATAGGAAGGATCTCAGGTTTGGTATTAGAAGCATTGAGATATCACATCTCATGCTATAGGAAGGGTCTCAGGATTGGAATCGGAAGGAGTTGTATATGACATCTCATGCCATAGGAAGGGTCTCAGGTTTGGTATAAGCATTGAGATATCACATCTCTGCTATCGGAAGGGTCTCAGGATTGGAATGGGAAGGAGTTGGATATCCCATCTTGTTATAGGAAGGGTCTCAGGTTTGGTATTAGAAGCATTGAGATATCACATCTCATGCTATAGGACGGGTCCCAGGTTTGGTATTAGAAGCATTGAGATATCACATCTCATGCTATAGGAGGAGTCTCAGGATTGGAATGGGAAGGAGTTGGATATCACGTCTCATGTTATAGGAAGGGTGTCAGGATTGGAATGGCAAGGAGTTGGATATCACATCTCATGCTATAGGGAGGGTCTCAGGTTTGATATTAGAAGCATTGAGATATCACATCTCATGCTATCGGAAGGGTCTCAGGATTGGAATGGGAAGGAGTTGGATATCACATATGCTAAAGGAAAGGTCTCAGGTTTGGAAGGGGAAGGATTTGGATCTCACATCTCATGTTTTAGGACGGGTCTCAGGTTTGGTATTAGAAGCCTTGAGATATCACATCTCATGGTATAATAAGGGTCTCAGGATTGGAATGGGAAGGAGTTGGATATCACATCTCAAACTATCTCAGGATTGGAATGGGAAGGAGTTTGATATCACATCTCGAGCTATAGGAAGGGTCTCAGGTTTGGTAAGGGAAGGATTCGGATTTCACATCTCGTTATAGGATGGTTCTCATGTTTGTTTTTAGAAGCATTGAGATATCAAATCTCATGCTATTGGAAGGGTCTCAGGTTGGGAATGGGAAGGAGTTGGATATCACATCTCATGTTATAGGAAGGATCTCAGGTTTGGTATTAGAAGCATTGAGATATCACATCTCATGCTATAGGAAGGGTCTCAGGATTGGAATGTGAAGGATTTGGATATCACATCATACTAAAGGTAGGGTCTCAGGTTTGGTATAAGCATTGAGATATCACATCTCTGCTATCGGAAGGGTCTCAGGATTGGATTGGGAAGGAGTTGGATATCCCTTCTCATGCTATAGGAAGGGTCTCAGTTTGGAATGGGAAGGAGTTGGATATCACATCTCATGCTATAGGAAGGGTCTCAAGATTGAAATGGGAAGGTTTTGGATATCACATCTCTTGCTATAGGAAGGGTCTCAGGT